>NC_045482.1:9243176-9543332 GCF_009650955.1 Corvus moneduloides
ATCTGTTTCTTTAAAAAAATAAATTACAATTGGAACCTCTCCAAAGATGCAAAACTTAAAGGCAGTGGTACAGCAAAAGGGATAGTATTCAAATTTACAGCAGATGTTTCACCATTAATTAATGACACTAAAAAATACCCTTGAACAGCACAACATGATACTTATGCACCCTTTCCACTCATAAAAAAAAGCATACAAAAATAATTTCCAAGTATTTGTGGCATGTGCACAAATTTGCTAGGATTAGGTTCTCTAATCAAAACAACCCCAAAACTCCCATGAGCAGTGGCACGCAGCTCATATTCAGTTTATATATTTGCCTCCCCTCCAAAAGACTTCTTGTGCCTTTTTATGTAAATAACAGCTTGATAAAAAGACTTTCAAAGCTTGCTCCCCTCAAAGGAAATGGACAGACACTTGAAGAAATCACAAAGAGTGATTCTCCTACCCTACATTGCAGAACCAAGTAAGCAGATCATCACACACTGGAACACGAGTACGTGTCTAGAAACACTTCCCAGAGAGGCTGTTATAGCGTTCCCAGCCAGCAAATAGCTAAGTGATAACTAATCCTTGCTCTCTTGGACACAGAGAATTCTCAAAACACCTATAACTTCTATTTTTATAGACATTTTTCACCCTCAGTAAGCCTCAAAATCTCAGTAAGCCTCAAAATCACAAATCAGTCTTGCAAACCAAAGAAAATTACCGTGATCTTGCTACAACAGTACATCAGAGAAATTAAACTGAAATTCTGAAAGCAAGTTTCTAAATGCACTCGTACTCATTTTCCATGAAGTTTGGCATGATGGTTCTTCCTATGGAGATTCAAAGAAGCAAAGCAAATCCAAGTAACTTCCAAGTAAAGACCTCACAGGTGGTGTGTCTCAGATGCCATCCTACTTGACAGGAATTGATTGCCCAGATTTTTGGTCACAAATAGGAAGAAATCAAATGAGACAAAGTCAGATCTGATCACCTTTCATAATCAAATCAGATATGCCACACAAAGTTTCTCTTAATAAATGAAAGATACATGGCCTTTCTCATTCTCAGTATAAAATGTAAATCAATTTAAGAGAACTGGGTGCTAACACACACTTTTTTTTCCTTGGCTGTCCGTCAGAAGAGGGCTCAGGTTGGCCCAGCTGGGGATAAGAGTCCCTGTAGAAATAATAATAATTGCTATTGCTTTTTTGAATTTTGAGACAATAAACACACATTTTGTTTCCATTTGTTCTACTCAATTTAATTAAACAAACTAGCAAAATATGAATTTATATATAATGAATGCATCATCTAGGTAGGAATTAAAAGTAGAAATATATAAATGCTCTATGACTGTTGCATAAACTTAATTTTGTTTTAGTGATATAAATACTATTTTTAAATGAAAATTTCATTTAAATACAGATTGCTTAGAAAAGCCCAGGGAAAAGAAATTGCTTTGGTTCTGAATGACTGTGGGAGACTAATAATGTCAGCTTAATCCATCCATTACTATTGAACCTTCTCTCTTAATTTCATTAAAACATATATTTTCCAATAGTTTTCAGTTATTTTCAGGACGAAAAGAAAGAGGGACTATTTTCACAGCATTGAGGCTGTGTAAAATAAATAAAACTGGATTCTCCCATTCTTCTGAAGATGAATGTATAAACATGTACTGGTAAATACACACAGCTAGGGACCAATTTGTAATAAAGCTCTTTTCCTAAGAGATTGCACTGAGAATTCAGGTTGTACATACCCCCCCATACCCACTAACATGAAGTGAATCTGTCTGCAAAGAGGACAGCAGGGAACACGATCTCAGGCTTTGAGCATGGATAGAAAACTTTGGATTTCCAGTGTGATGCATTTCAGGCACTCAGCAAGAACAAAGTTGTTGTGGAGTCACCTGTATAACGATTAGATCATTGCTGTCCACTGATGAAGAGTGTATAGACAAAAGGCAGCAGATGGATAAAAACAAACAAGCAAACAGCAAAACCAAGAAAACCCAAACACAAAAACCAAATCAACCCCAAACCCACCTCCAGCTAAAAAAACGCTATACATATGTTTACATCCAACTTTTCTAAGAAATGTGTCATATTGGCAACATGCTACTATAAAGAAAAGCAGGGACTAATTTCAATTCATCTTCTCCCTCCTGGTAATTGTACATAGTTTTTCTATGGCCATTTGCCCCATTTTGTAAGGGGAAATGCAGCTGTCTGCACGAATTGCCTAGAACAGTTAGGATGATAATTATGGTGCAAGGTCCTGAAATAAGCTTTCCATCCAGAACACAGGAGGTGACATGCCATATCTGCTCCTAGTTTGTCTTTGTTACTCTACATGAAGATTCTCCAGTCATTCAGCATTTTGAAAACTGCCAATTATTTAAAAAAAGAATAGTGTAATGTTAGATACAGTACCTTACAGAGAATAACATTAGATTTATCTTAATAATTAATAAAACAGAGACCAATTAAATCATTTGAGTACATAAAGGGTTTCTAGAGTAGCTCATAAATCATAACAGCTGCTATGGAAAGCCTGCAATGCCCAGGATGCTGTGTGGGGTGCAAACCCACCTTTAGCAGTTGCTCTGACACTTCCCAACTGGAAAATACAGCCTTTGGCTTGGTGGATACAAAGAATGCACTTCAAACCTGATTTGAAGCCACAATCTGAAGGCAAAAATGGTGACTTGGATCTTGGGGTGTGGTTTTGAGGGTTTTTTTTTGGTTGGTACTCCCTTCAGCCTTATTTCCACTGACTGACACTCTACTACAGCACGTTAACATAGACTCTGGCACCAGAGTCTCAGCTTGCTAATTTTGACAAATGTGTTGCTCTAAAAATTGCTGGGATTACAATGAAATGTGCAATAAAATTACAAAATCTGTAAGGAAGTGAATGGTTGGCTATTATAATTCATTACTGTATTTTCCCAGAGTACCCCTGAAAATGTGTTTGTTGTCAAACATGTAAAGGGATGTGTTGCTGACAAATGCCAGTCAAAAATTTACATCATTGATCTTGGATTTTACTGGATCAATACAGTTTGTTGTGTGCCGCAAGCAATTCTGTGTCAAGCTATGTTTTTGGAGCTCTTAAAATTGGCAGAGAATATGCCTTGGGAAGAAGAAAGAAAGGGACAAATGGTAAAAATATACACACATGTATACATTTACACACATAAGAGTGATTCACACTGCCTACATTTGTCAAGATCAAACACATTTTTGAAAACATGTCTGATTGAAAACAGAACATCGATCCATGTTTTAAAACTATACTTTGTGCTGCAGTGAAGTGGATTCCAGTTTACAATCCAAGAAGAGAATAACATTACCTACTGCATTTAATATTAGTAGTTCAGGGCTTTGGATACAGAAACACTGCTCCATAATAAGCGGAGGGAAATGTGTAATGAAACCTACAGATATTTATAAAATAGTTAACACAAATCAAGAGATCCCGTGCCCGTTATCTAAAATCCTAATCAAACCTGAGCCACTAACTTTCAAAGGCTCAGAAAGACTGATTGACTTTCCTACAAAACAATATTTTTAATGTGTATGCCCTTAACATCACAATCTTCCCAACAAGCATCTGGGGAAGTCCTCACGTAGCAGGGTTCAGTACTTGTTCTCACAGCCTTGCTAACCTTGCAGAAAATGCTGTGTACCATGCAGCAGCAAAGACAACTTCCAATTCTAATAAAGCAAAGGTTCAAACATTTACAAATTTTATACAAATGATCTGTAACTAGATTTACATCTTTGGCCAGAATGGATTTAATTTGCATAAATGACAGAAGGTGACTCAATATTAGGACACCGGGATGTGTTGCACTGCACCCACTGCTGAACATTTTTATTCTCTTCTATTTACTTGTCTCCAGTGTAGGAAATCTGTGATGTCTCTTCTCAAAGAGGGGCAGCAGGAGCCTGACCTGGACATGCAGGATGAGCAGGAAGGCAAAGCCATTGCCTCTGTACATTTTTGCTGCAACAAGAGGTAACTCCCACAAGAACTGTGATTTTACTCGTGCCCTCTTCTCACAGGCTCGAGTGCTACACTCTCCCAGAAATATGGTTCTCTCTTGTACCTACCTATGCTTTAAGCCTAGTTTTCTGAGAAACTGGTAAACTGCAACAGCATGGAATCTTAATACAGCTGTTTTTTTCTCTTGTAGCTTCCTTCAATTTTGTAGATTCAAATCTTGCAAATTCGAGTAGATTGTGAATCTCACACATTAACAACGCATCTTAGAAGCTAATTAAAACCATCTATGTTTTAAGAATACCTTTTTAATGTGTCAAATGTGCTGTCACTTCATGCAAAGATGTGCAAAGATGTTTTCCTAACGGTAAAACTGACTCACTGTCTTAATAAGTAAGCACCACTGTGAGTATACGTGATAGGCATATGCTGCATAAACACTTCTCACAGAGATTTCAGCCCCCTTTAAATATGCTGAAAATGACAGCTCATCCATTCTTTTCCCCACCTCCCTCCACATTATATTGTAGTTGCCTCACAAAGCAAGAGACAAATTTATAAACTTTCAATTTGGGGCAAAAACCAAGCTGCCATTTAATGGTAGAATTGAGTTCCAATTTAGAAATAAAAAGCTCTAAGGAGTGACATACTCCTTCATGAATAGCTTACTGTTGCAGAAGACACTCACAATCTTATATTTATGTATATAACTCATTCAAAACCAAAGAAGCAACACCTGGTTTTGGTAACTAGGCCAGTGATGCTTATAAGCAGAGCATAAAATTGTCTTGTTTGCTGCTTGCTTTCCACCTAATTTCATTTAAAAAAATATTACATGTCTTCATATTATTTAGAAGATCTATCCTACCCTTAACGTGGTAAACCTGTTTTGTCTCTTGGCAATTTTATCCCAACTTGTCTTTGATACTTTCAATTAGTAATTTGTGATTTATAAAGATCTATGTGAGGGTAGAATACCTTTCTTCAAAACACCTCTGAAGAAAACATGAGCAAGACATGAATTTTACAGCATATCCCAACAATCAGCAAGAAGCCAGGTGCATATATCTGTCAAAACAAACGATACACTAAAGAATATGGGCAAAAGTATGTATTTTTCTTCCGATTTCCTGTCAACCACACCTTTCAAAAAAGTGATGACAGCCATTCTCTCTGACGCAACAGATAGTTTGACATAGATTTCTTTAGTCCTTATTTCATACGAGACCATTACTTCTTGTCCTAGAAAACATCCTCTGATTTCAAGAAGGCCACTTTGATGACAAAACACTCCTTAATAAAGAAAAAAAAACTTCAATGAAAATGTTGAAGTTGTTTAACAGTAATGTCTGCACAGAACATTGGAGAGTTATTTTCCTTTTTAATTTCAACCACCATGATTATTTGACTGGCTGGTGATATTAATGTAGTGGTGACTCAGAGCAATGAGCCTATGTCAAAGATTAGGGTACAAGCCTGGCCTCTAGGGTCCTGCCATGAGTTCAAAAGATGATGACAACTATGAAAAGCTACTACTATATCTTATTTAATTAAGCCAGAGATCTCAATCTTCTTACCTGTGCTCAAAGTTAAACCCATAATTTTCTCCCCTGTTGTCAGCTTTGTACTGCAGAGTTTTCCATAGGCAGAAATCCTGCATTGGCTACATGGTGTTTGTGAGGTCGACACAGAACCTCTCTTCTCCTTGAGGCAGACAGCACCAAGTATAAGTAACATCTCCAGGAGACTTTGAGTTAATTAGCTGTACTGATGAGAAGTCCCAAATGCAGAATGTGAAAATGGCTTACAAGAATTTACAATTACAGAACATGGTCCACCTATTGGGATAGTTTTAGGATTACTGGGGTTTGGAGGTGTGTACTGGTTGAGCTGCTTAGCCCAGCTACAAGAAAAACTCAAAGGAGAAGCAGCAGTTGCACAAAATGTGTTTTCTACTAAGCAGAGTACACAGATAAAACAATGTCTGAAAATGGGGGCCATGTTTGACAAAGCTGGATCGGACAAATGTGCAACATACTCCACGTGCCCCAGACACCAGATTACCCCAGTGGAACCCTTGTCTTTTAGCTTATTGGTCTACAGGTTTAGCATTTTACTTTCTTCTTTTTTTTGTTTTGTTTTGTTTTGTTCTATTTTCTTTATTGTATTTCTTTCCCTGCCACGTACACCCTGCCCCAGTACAGATACCCTGATCATCCTTATTAGCTCATAACCTTATTATCCAGTGGCTGCAAGTCCTAAAGGCAAGATTTGACTGCCAAGCCAGACAAGCAAGAAAGACCAACCCAAAAATGAAGAGTTTCACTGGATCTGGACATAATGGGCATATCTAGGGACAGGAATTCGCCTGAGGAAAGACGAGGATGAAAAGGCAAAGGTGGCATAAGAAAGAATGGCAACAAGCCACCAAACAGGGATATCACCTCTGAAAAATCTTTAATGATTTAGAACACGTTCTCCAGAACAGATGTTAGGATTGAGATAGCTCTGAATGATACAATCAATGAATAAGTGATAAAACGTTTCTCATTTGTGGCAGTGATCTGAAATAATAACAAAGAGATAGCTATTTTAGTCTGAGTTTTGCTTATGTCATTAAAATTTAAACATGATTAAAATGAGACAGTCTGGTTTTATAACCTGTCAGTATGACAAAGGGACTTTGACACATTTGTCTTCTGGCATATTATGGGGATTTACATTTTGCACCATACAATTATATCTGTATTAAAATGACTGAGCACACTGAACATGAAAAGAGTGATTCATAATAATGGCATTAAAAGCAATAAAGAGTTAAGGACACTGGGAAGGAAATTAAGCAGGAAGGTAAAAGAGGCTTTATATAAAGCAAAGTAGAAGGGAAAGACATATCTCTTCGCTCTTGCCTCTTTATTATTAGTCTAAATAAAAAGAATGTAAATGGAAGAGTCTCTGCCCAAAGAATCAATACAGAAATAAAAAAGCCACCTAGAAATAGTTTTCAATCCCCTAATCTCATTTTGCTCTAAACACAGTGCATCCTGGGGTAAACATATATTGAAGTTTGAATTCCATGTATGCCCATAATTTCTCCCGTGGGTTTGGCTTTCTTATGGGACTTTGATCTTGAAGTCAATAGAGAAAATAGAAGTGTATAAGAAATTATTTTCAGCTTCTGTAAATGTTTTTGTCCTATTAGGACACTTTTAACTCCAAACAAGATGTAAAAAAAAAGATATCTTGGAAGAATACAATGAAATAAATTTAAATAGAAATTATAAGTTCAATCAAAATAACTGGTAGTTAATAATGATGGCCTTTTTTATTTATTTCAGTCATTATGTTGTTGGCTTTTTGTTTTGCTACAGATAACTATTAGGTGAACTACCATTTTTAATATCAGAATATCACATCTCTAAAATCAATCTTCTCTTTTTAAAAATGTCAAAGGTTTGGGTTTGGTTTTTATTTTTCTCAGACTTTGGAAAATTAAGGATTGGGTTTAAGAATCTCCCAAAACTGAACATTTTTATTTGTTTGCATTATAATAATAATTTCCTGTAAAAATTCATTGGTTGTGTAGAGGTTTTTTGTTTTCTTTTGTTAATATGTATATTTTTCTTTCTTTTGTTAATACAAAATATTTATTTTTTGATGAAGAATAATTTGGTTTGGGAAACAACAGAGTAGAGAAAAGACTGAAACAGGAGCTGAGCTTGTCCCTACACAATGATGTTATTCAGTCAAATACTATGAAAAACAGAACTTTGATTCCTGTTTTGGCAAACCAGTAGAGCTGCAGCAACTGATACCTGTTGTGAATCTGTCCACCTAATCTCTAACCTCAGCAAACAATTAATGCTATCAGATTTTATTAAAACCTGTACTACTACTAAATCTTTAGTTTTGTCATGTCTCATGAGATAACGACATAAATGTTTGTGGTTTTTTGTGTTCCCATCAAGCTTAGTCTAAAGCCACTGTGCATTTTATTAAGAAGTAAAACAAAAGCCAACATAGCTAGAAGTTAAATAAAATTATAATTTCTTCTAATAATATTTGCATGCATTAAAAATTTAAAGTTGATGGTTTATGATTTTTCTTTTTTATAAACTCAGTACTTGAAAATAACTAACAGGATGTAATCTGAAGATGAGTCCATTGGTCAGGAAATCACAGAGCCAGCACACTCTCAGAGACATGTTTCATAAAACATAACAAAGTGAGGGGAGCTATAAATAAGAAAATAAAGCTATACTCTGCAGTTAAAATCCTCGCTGCTTGCAGTACATCATTCTGTTCCTAAGTGTCTGTTGCTGGGCTAGAGTTTCTAAATTTAACATTGCAATAGCCTACACAGGCCGCAAAACACACACAAGAAAACATTGCTGAACTGGTTATTATAAGTGCTAACATATGTTTGTTATTTTCCCAACGTGTTTATATCCCTTGAAAATAATTATCAGGATAAAATTTTGAATTGGCTCTTTGAACAGTCAATGTGCAAATGCTAAGACAGAAGTGTGTGTAGTTTTTAGTGAAAACTGAAATAGTGATGAATTTTAACAGTTTCACAGTATTTATAGACATCATTTTTACACTTACTAGGATCAGCATCACTTAAAAATTAAAAAACATTAATGCACATGCATCTAATAAGAATATTTGGAAAGCAAGCTTAATTTATAACCCTATGAATTTAAAAGTGAAAAAATGAAATCCCATTTTTTACTTAATACAGCCATTAAAAGGGAATTGTTGATATATTCTATACACATAAAGCCTCATTGTTTTATATATATATATATATATACCCAAGTATATATATAAATATAGAGATAAGGCTTCAGCATTTGATGTACTCATGGCTGTCCACTAAATGCTACCTTTCTCCTCTGTAAGGAGGGCAAGGTTTGATCCCTGGCTGATTAGGAAAGGATGAGTAGCTTCCATTAGAAATAAACCATGGAAGTGTAGACAATATCACCAAGAAACAGGGCTACTGCCTCTCAGAGCACAGCAAGTGGCTGCAAGATCCATGGCCCTCCATGGTACCCATTGTTAGAAGCCTTTCATGGAGCTCTCTCCACTAACACCTTGTCGCTCCATAGCAGACATGTGAGGGCCACCGGGAATTTTAACGAGCACAGCTAAAAGTCCTTGGGAATGCCAAAGCCAGAGCCCAGCCTGACGTCTGCTGACTGGGATCGGAGCAGGAGGTTTTGGAAAACACGCCACGCTCAGGCGGTACAACAGAAAAGATGAAACTGGCACTGAGCTTTCATTTCCATAGCACTCCACACAGCAGGTATCCAGACTATGCTCCTTGCCTGTGAAGCCCACATGCACTCCTCTCAAGTGACAGCTGAACCAACAGATATGGAAATACTTGGCTGAGGTTTTCCTGTGGCTTTAGACTACTTTCTTTGGCACCTTTTTGTACTGGCTTTTAAATAAGAGAATGCACCCACAGTAGAGTGTTTAGGATTGTACACATTTGTGTCTCACAAACATAGCAAAAAGGCCAGTTAAGCCAGATTTCAATCATTCCATTCTGTATAAAGATACAGAAAGAAAAGAATACTTTTTACTTGATCACCTGAGAATATTCAGACTCATCTACATATTGAAGAACATAAAAGAAAAGATTAAAACAGCCAACACACTTGGTTTAAATAAAAAACACAACAAAAACTTGTGTGTAGGAACTGATGAATTTGCAATGAAAACGCATTGCATCGAAGGGAGTTTGTGGTCCTGGAAAATGCAATATGTGAAAGAATCAACAATTATTAGCGTATCTTGAACAAATTTGTCAATGACCACAGAAATGAAAATCCATAGGACAAAGTAATCACCCACGTTTCTTGTTTCTGGTAGAAATGGTAAAAAATACATCAAAAGTACTCAGTTAAGAGCATGTTTTATGTTCATTATTATGTCTAAGTGCTATACCTTAACTGGATTTTTAAATTTTTTTTTTTTTTAATGGAGATGTCTGGGCTGACTATTTCTCTAGTGTTACAAGAGAGATGTAATCCAGACTGCATAATGCAACTCTTCTGAGTTATATTTGGTGGAATCCAGCCATAACACGGGGTGTGGACTCCAGTGCAAAGACCAGACCAGACACACAGTTTGGCTCACTCATCACCCTCTGCATGCCAGAAGATTTAAGACAGTGAGAGCAGATGTAAGAGCACCTTAAGAAAACAGGAAAATGTGATAGCTGTGTCTAAAGCAAGTCCTATATATTTCACCTTACATACAAAATAAGAGCAGCTGGTAAGCCACAGTCTGGGATCAAAGCTATTTGCTTGTAGTTTGCTCTGTATTTATTGGGCTGTTCTCAGTGTCTGCATACTGGGATGCATTAGGACATCTTACTTCACCCAATGTCTGAGACTCTGCTCTTTCAGAGATAACATTTGAATTATTGTGACCTTCCCAAAGCATAATACCACTTTTTTTTTCTCCTTTGAAGCATTAGATTGAATGTTAGATTGCTATTGCATACCTCATGGCACCCCAGTAACTATAAAACCCCTTGTATTAGTTCTGTACAGTGTCTTCTCTCACAACCTCCTGGCTCTTCCTGGGCTATGACTGATCTTATTCTGCCTTTTAACAAGCTACTCTCTTTACGTGACTTTTGGAATATTTAGAAGCCTCTTCAACCAGGAGATATTATAGCCTCCAGGAAAAGAGTGTAGCTCTTTTAGACCTGTCTCTGGGTGCTCTCCAGAGCTCAGAGGCAGATATGCTCCCATCCCTGACATTTCAGGCTGTGTTCTGCTCCATTCAGCCAGCAGATGTAACATGTCTTCCAAACTGTTTCCAAACCCCTCACACTTCCCAAGCCATATCTCAAACCCTGTACTGTGCTGAAAGAAATCAAATACTGACACCTCATTACTTTATGGATGTATTTATGAGGAAGATTCAGCTAAGAAGCCATAGAGAACGTTAGCATTTGAGCACTACTGAATAAGGTTAGGTCTTCTCAATTTTCCAGAAACTTTTTCCAGAAAATTCAGCTGAAAAAGCATAAGCTGTTACCCAGCTAATAGGAAATGGTGTAGTTGCTGGGAGATGAATTTTCTGGAAGCCAGAAAAGGCATTATTATCATTAGGAAAATGGGCACTTATCCTCCCCACAGGAGTTGTAACTGTGGCTATGGTCCAGTTTATAAGAGTCATGCTGTGCATGATAAAAACGTGTAAATGAAAGGATGGAAAACAGCTCTCAGGTTTTATTACTGCAAAATCAAGGATCATAAAGAGACCTCTCAAACTGGAAACTTCAGACTGGAAGGTACTTTTTCAACTATGGAACTGTCTTATAAGGGAATTAGTAAAACCATCCCTTTTTTGCATGATATTTTTTGTGTAACCTACTTAATATGGAAAAGCACAAGGTTGCAGATCACTTTTGACCTTGTTGAATACATAATAAATGAATAACTCTATGGCAAACTTTGCTATTTCATAGTTTACAAATATTCACAAGTCTGGGAAGACTAAGCTGTTTGCTCTCTTATATTTATTTTCGCACATAATACAGAAACACCCAGAGGCCCTCTATAGAAATTGTATATATACATAATAAAGCCCTGATCCTGAAAAACTCCCAGTCTAATATGAACAGTCTAGATAAACACCATGAGAAGACAGATAATACCATTCTGCAGATAGGAGAAATGAAGGGTGGAAGCACAGAGGAAGCTGCACTGCTCAACAATCCAGTAATTTCCTTTGTGGCCCATCTGTGTCATCCCAGTTCTGGCCAGCTGTCCCCCCAAAGAGCATCCTGGGACACTCGGGTATGCCAGAATATGGGACTGCTGGCATTTCAGATCAGTACTGCTGGCAGGGAGCTCCCTGTAGAGGGACAAATTGAAACTCAGCACTTTCCTTGGCCAGACAGTGGCTAATGCCATGGCTGCTCCTGGGAGCCTTGATGGACTTTCTTGGGAGAAGCTAAAACCTACAAACACCTGGAGGAAGTGGTTACTCACAGCTGCTGCTCCACTCCTGTTTTCAAGAAAGAGGTGATTGATTATGCTCCCCTCAGAAAATGATGCCTGGGAGCCAAATCCTTCCCTCTTCTGCCAAAAGGGATATGAGTACAGGTTTTCTGCACAAGCAACTAACTGAACTCAGAGATCACAGCCTGCAGCTGGGAAAAGGAGGGGACTGATTTCCATCACCCCAATGAAGGGACTTCATTGTAGAGAAAATTTTTGACCAGTGAAAGAGGGCAAAATGGCAAATACAAATCTGTAATTCAAGGTTTAGTCTCATGTCTGGGAGGATCTTGGTTTTTTATTCAATGTCATTCGTAAGTGTTTCATGGGAAAAACAAAGGCAGAAGCTGGGGATCTGTGCTTCCAGCTTTGTCCCAGCTGTACAACACAATGCTCAAACCAGGCCACTCTATCGTGGCTTTGAAAGTCATCAGATCAAATCTCTCAGGACCTGACAGATTTATACAAGGAGTGTTTGCCAAGGTATCCAGGCAGGGGAAGAACTAGGCTCAAGCAGATATATACAGTACAAAATATATTAAATTCCTCAATCTGAGATGCTGTATCAATATCCACTACCTATAAAAGCCCTGACACTTCCCTGTCAGGCAATGGCTGAATGAAATTTTTCAGTGCCTTCTCGCAGGTGACATGTCCAAAGTCTCCCAAGCCATAACCTTCTGCCTAAATTGTCTTTTCATTTATTTCATTAATTCTAATTCCTTAAAAAGCTGGAAATCAGCTTACTGATTTAGAACAAACAACAGAAAGCCCCCATCAGGTGTGTAAAATGATGGGTTAGTTTTCAAACAGCCACAGGAACCGCACGGGTTCCACGGGACCTGCTCAAACCCCTTTCTGGTTGACTTTGCTTAGGAAACTGTTGGTGTGACTGGAGCAGGATTCAGGAGCTGTCAACCTCTGTGAGTGCACATTGCCCCTTTCCCTAGAGGAAGATCTCAGGGACATCTGAGGGGACAGGGGAAAGTGCAGGAGGGACTGGATGGCCCTTGTTGCCAGGCCGTCACTCGCCAAGAAGCCACCAGTGTTGGGGCTTGGGGTTCCCTGCCACGAGAATGTCCTTGACCATCAGCAAAGGGGACATGAAAGAAGCCTCACCACAGGAGACACAAGGCCATGGCAGCCAGGTGAGAGAGGCTCAGGTGTGGCAGACACAGGACAGCTGCCAAGGGAAGGGCATCCACCTTGTGCAGATGACAGCACTCATGGCACGAAACTCTGTGGGTTTGGGAACAGAGATAAACCAAGTACCAAGTCTGTTGTCTTGAGAATGTGGTAGAAAAATTAATTTCTGGTCTCTCCCGCCCAAAGGATATGCTTAAAAAAAAAGTCAGCTTCTACCAGATTACAGTTCTTCAAAATAGTGAATTAAACTTGTCCAAGC
This sequence comes from Corvus moneduloides, assembly GCF_009650955.1. Classification (NCBI taxonomy): domain Eukaryota; kingdom Metazoa; phylum Chordata; class Aves; order Passeriformes; family Corvidae; genus Corvus; species Corvus moneduloides. Next base: position 9,256,611 of record NC_045482.1, read on the forward strand.
AGGGATCCTGATTTCACAGCCCTTGATTTTTCTAAATGGCATATGCTGTTAAAAGAGAAACCAAATGAGCAAGTGCAAAATGCCTGTCCTTATACAGTACATTATAGATATTTTCTAGCATATGCTACTGTTGTGACACTGTGCCTTGTTGTGCCAGACATCTACCAGGTCACAGCATGGAAGGAGTGACGTTTGAGAAGAGCCTGTTTTGAGAGTCCTTAGGGGCATAGTGAAACCCAAACTTTCCAAGCAGCAGGGAACACTCCTAAGCTTTGGGCTAAACAAGGCTGGAAAGCAGATCTTTTTTCCTAATTTTGTCACTATAGGCTGTGCTAAGTATCATGTGACCCTGGAGCTGAGAGAACAGGGCTTATGGAACTTCATATCACTTCAGAGAGAGACTATTTCCTACAGTAATGAAACCAAGTTCTCCAGACATTATTCTTACATGTGAACAGATCTTACCTTAACCTTAAAATTTCCTTCTCTGACAATAACTGGAACCTTATATAAAAATCATCTTAATCATAAGGAAAGAAAATAAATTTTTTAAATCTTCAAGTATATTGTACTTACACTAGATGGGAAATTAAGTTTTCTGTCATTTTCTCCCCTTTTCTGAGAATTGGAAGCTTATTTGTCTATCTTTAAAGCCTGTTGTGTGCTCAGATAAATATTTCACTATCAGACATGAAATGAAACCTAATTTTCTCCTCTATTAAATGTACTTAATATAAATGCAGATTCAATATTTTTGTGTGTGTGTAAAATTTTAATTGCTCTAATATTTATGCAAGGTCAAATTCAAGTGTCATATGTTGAAAAACGTTATGGATTAATATGACAGCTTGTAACAACAGAGATGGAACTGGTTTAACATTTTTTTTATGCCACTGCCTCAGCTAGAGCAGCTAATTATTCTTCAAGTATGTCAATTTATCCTAATTCCCCACTACCACAGATCAGCACCAATGAAGACTTGCTAAAGAACTGCTGAAGTGTTCCTGCCAATTTTCATCTACGACAGCCTCACATGGAGAGTAGCACCCTCAGCGGTCAAGCGACTAGCTAGATATAAGGAGATATTATTTCTCTGCTACTGGCGTTACTACAACAGAGCAAATTGCTAGAATGGTTTAAATTCTGGTAGCCATACTTCTAAAAATAGTGCCAAACAGGTAAGAAGCAGAGTTAAGGTGAGAAATTACTAAAGGCAACTGCAGGAACCACGTTTTCAAAACTGCAGAAGAGGCATGTGGTAATATTTGATAATTGCCTTACAGCCTGCTTATATTACTGGCCATTTACAAATTACAAATCATAATTTTTCTTCCATATGAAGGCAGGTTGTTGCAGGTTTTCCTGAACAAAGAGAATAACCACCCATTTAGTTTTTCAAAAAATGAGAATTGGCAGTCATAATCCTTCCTTGATGTTTTTGGAAAATGCTTTTTGTTAGGCACCTTCTGATAGAAACTTGAGTAATTATATCTCATGAGATAAACAGCTTTTTTGAAAGAGTTAGTCGTTTCTGAACCAGTCTCCTCAACAATTCAGTCAAATAGATTTCTAAGAGGTAAAAGCAAACTAAAAGAAAGAAATTTATATAAAAATCTGAAATTTTGTTTATTCTTCCTAAAAGGACAGAAAAAAACCCAAACAAAAACAAATCCCCAACAAAACCCAAAAAACAAAAAACTCCAGCCCACAGATTCATTTGTAAGTAGAAAGAGCTGCATTTTTAATGTTCGTACAGTTTGTGAGATGCATCTGTTTGTCAGGTTGCCTGCTTGCCAGAAAGATATCTAGGTATGCTCACATTGTCTCATTTCCTCCCCGTAAATGATTACCTTCCAATGCCTCCCACTTTCTATAGCTTTCCACGTACTCATGTGAAGAATTTGAAACAAAGAAGTGAGGCTTAGCTTGCTTTCTTTCACCCTTCTCTATAAGGCATGAATAAAAGCAGGATATTTAAGAAATGAGGTTTTGAAATGGGGAAGAAATCATTGCTTACATCCTAAGGTGCTAGCTGAGAAGATGAAGTTGACAGCAAACACCATATGAAATGTACATGTGCCCACTCCAATACTAGGGGAAAAAAAAAAAGATTACAACAGTTTATTTCTGTCATAACATACAAGCTGTTAGCAAATTCAGACAATTCTTCCTGTTCAGTATCTCCAAGTCCAACCGCTTTCCTCACCACCCCTAGTGCTAAACCCTGTCATCTCACACACCAAATGTGGTACCCTGCTGGTCCCTTGGCTTCTCACAGCTACACCTTCCTCTCCTTCTGGTTTGCTGACATATGAAATGTCTTGCTGTCAGAATAACTTTCCTCACTTCTTGTTGATTTTACTCCGTTTTCCAAAGCCTTTCGCTTCATACCCCAGTGCCTTCCATGTCAAAGGTTTTAATTTTAGCAACTGCATTGTTTTACAGAATAGGCTGCACACACCTGAAATAGTAACTCTGTCACTGGCACCAGGAAAACACCATCCTTGTGAACACCAACAGCAACTACTTGTAATAAACAAGATCTATACAGACTGTGGAGGCAGAGACACAGATTGCAGGAACAGAGAATTCTAAGGAGGCACCACAAAGACAACTGTATGCAAAAGGCTGCAAAAACATACACACGTGCAGAGCAGCTCCCTGAAATAAAGAACTGGTGTATTTGCCGAAACAGGGACTCCTCTTGTGCTATTACTTTGCATGTGATCCATGAAGCAAATATTTAAAGACAGATAGCTTGAAATCAAAATACTCATCCGGAAGGAAGAGACATTTTCTCTGAAAGCAAACTGAACTTGGTTACAATGGATTTGTGAATAACACAATAGATACTGGCTCACTTTTACAAATTCAGCTTGCTTAGAAACATGTATATTTTTACTGGACAAGGATAAAAATAATGACTTCAAATACATGACAGTATCTTTCATCTTCTGTAATGGATGTCCTACACCCTTTGGCAAATATTGGTGACATTGGTTAAAGAAGACTGAGTAGCTTAAATCCTATTTCTCAAAGGTTAAAAGGTGGATCTATCTGAAGGTTTTATACTCAGAATATATCTGTGCTATAAAGTAGAAAGTGATGCTAGAATTTTTAGTCAATTTGTGCTGGAAAAAGTAACTCCTCCGAGAATGCTATAAACCTATTGCTATTTACCAGTATTATTGATGATCCTTTAAAAATACTCATGAATTATTCCAAAATAATGAAGGAATTATGTGTGTATTTTTTAGTCATTGCAGTGAGGTGTATGGGACTCAGGGAGTTGTGGGGAAGGGGAAAAGCAACAGAAACTGAGTTTTGCTGGCATCTCATAAGGAGAGGAGAACACTTTACACTCACGGTTGGCTGTTGGTCTGGCTTAAACTGGATGTCCAAGTATTTCCCCCAAAACACATCACGTCCACTTTCACTCATGAGAAGGAGGAATTTAGGTAAAGGAACGCTATTACCCGAAGACCTTTCAATGTGTCTTTGGAATACCACTGATTTCTATAGCTGAATGAAAAATACTTTTGCAATGTACAAGGAACACTGTGAATGAAAACATATAGGCTAGTATGCAGAAAGGCCTGGTCAGTTTCCTTCCCCCCTTAGACTTCTAGGCCTGGATTTGGTCTCTTGGGCATTTTGGAGACAGTAGTGGAAATGTCCTTTCTGTTTCGTACATCTGAGCACAGCTCTCATGACTGCAGTTCTCTCTTCCAGCTCACTCCCAAGCAGTGCATGGGGAGGCCACATGTGATTCCCTACCAGCTGAATGCAGCCCCAGCAGTTGGCACACTGCATCCTCACAGGGTAGGGGATGCTTTCCTTTCTAGGGGCGTAGAGGATTTGAATTTTTCATTTATCGAGCATGAAGAAAAAAAGGAAGAAACCAGAGCATCCGATAATGTGTTGTGTGAGGCTGCAGTTTCAGACTTGGAACTCGCTCTGCTCTCTCACCACCACCATCTGTTCTTCCAGCCTCCCCATCTGCCTCCCCCGCCACTGCTGAACACTCTCTTGACTTCCTGCAAACACTCAACATCCCTACTCTACGCTTCTCCCACCTCTTCATTACGCAGAACTTTCCAAGGCTCCTTCCAATGTCTCTGGTCATCAAAGTGGTTGAACTGGACTTCTCCAATGTACCACCATTCATCCAAACTCCTTCCACTGTCCCTGGGGACATTGGAACTCCAGTTGTCCTACCACAACCACTCAGCTCTCCCTAACCTAGAACTTCCCAAGTTCTGCAAAATCTCATCACGCCTGTCATCATTATTCAGCCTGGGTAGTTTTCTGGCTTCCTGTTGAGTTACTTCATCTATTTAGAGACCTCCTGGTCCTTTGGTCTATTTCTAACCCTCCTTTTAATTTTCAGCCTTGAGAGTCTCATTCCACAGCTCCTTGACACTTGCCACCAGCTAGTTAGAACAGGTTTGCCTGCATAACATAGACAACACTGTAAGATTTCCCTTTTAAGTTTTCAATTCAAGTTAGTCCACAACTTTTCTTTCCAAAACCATTTTTCCCCCCCATTTTATAACCAAATTTTAATATTATTTTTAAACCAACAGGGATACTACAAATACCTTATGTATGCTATCGCTTGAAAAACATTGAGTCATGGAACAATTTTGGCGGGAAAAGGACTTTAAGATGACCAAGTCCAACAGTGGAATGATCAATAACATTATGCTACTACTAGTGTTTTCTGTGAGCTGCAAAACTATGAATCCTGCAGCATCACAAATGTGAATGGGTCTCAGAAATATCACAAGGATGGATATCAAATTAAAATTTATGCCATATTTTAACTCTCCTCATATCAGTACATTGTTCACAAGACTTTCGCTGGATAAAATACACACAGAGAAAGCTGTCACTGTCAACCATTTATCTTGAAGCCTTTTAGTTTTCTCCCCAAAAAGCCTTATTTTCTTAAGAATAAGCTGCTGATTTACATTTCTGTGAATAGCTTATTTCAAGGTCTCTTTAAGTGCTATTTGTATTACTGGGATGCACCAGTTTTGATTTTACTATAAAATTACAGAGAGAATATCTCAGTTATGGGAGTCAAAGAAGCAAGGGCACATAGAGAATGCAGCAAGTGAGAAATAGCAAAGGCTGGCTTCTCCTAGCATAATTCCTGTTGGCCACTGTGTGTTATGGGGCAGAATTAGCATGAAGACCACAGGGCAGCTCCTGTGAAAGTGCTCCTGGATGTAAGTACAGTTGGGAAGGCAGCCCACGGTGCCTTCCATTTTTGCATTAATGACAAAACCACCACCTCTACATCTCAGAGACAATGAGAAGCTGTGATACTTGTTTTAAGTTTTCATTTGGTATTTAAACTATCCTGGAAATCCAGAACAGAAACATTTGAAACCGTAAACAAGGATTGCAACTAAGGGAGTCTTAGAGGTGATGAGATACTCAATAGCAGGGACGTGATTTCATTATGAGCTCAAACATCTCTGTAATTGATTTGAGGATTAATATTAATCTATAAAAGTACAAAGTGCAGACTATTTAAAGGCTACATCCTTTTGATACCTTTTCTTGGTCTTAAAATCAAGAGTCAAACGTGGTTAGAAGGGAAAAAGGGATTTTACCTTTGTATTTATTTTAAGGATCCTTAGGTGCACTATGTCCAGGTTGATGCACCTCCATGCACACCACAATGCACCCCCCACAAAAGATCTGGTATAACATTACAGTAAGTGTTACTAATTAGCATATCTATCAAAGATTCCCCAGTGAGAGGCTCAAGTGAGCGCCCCTCCCCAAGGAGCCTTCCCCTGGATGGTTCTGTCTTAGTTTACAGAATGTGTTCTGGAGAGGACCTTGGGGTCTGGGGCACACTAACCCTACCTACAAAGCTTCTAAAATGTTTAATCTCTTAGCTGAACAAACAAGTCCAAGAATGTAGGCAAAAAGCACTAAGAATACAGAAGTTGTAAAAAAGTGTAACAGGGGTATAAAAGAAAAGGCAAAAAATCATCATGGCATCACTTTTACTTCTAAATTCCTTCTCACCACCATTAACTTTTGATCTCTAGGCTTAAAACTGATCTACTGGAGCTATTTCTCTCCAAGTTCCTAGCAGCTGAAATTTATCTCTGTGAGGTGGGGCAGCAAGAGGCTTAGTGACCTCTTGGATTTCATTAAGGGATTGTCTCCACCACAGTAAACAGGGTAGTGCAGTCAATGAGGTCTCAATCCTGACTTAAACTAGTCGGTTTGGAAAAAACCAATAAAGAGCCACGGCAGTAAAACAGCTTGAAACAAGTGGGGCCCTTCACATTTTGCAGCTTGTACACTGCAGAAGCAGCAGCATTCTGAGTGACCAAGGCAGCTGGTCAGTGCCTAACAGGGACATGCATCCAAATGCTGCTGCTCAGTGGCTCCTTGGAGCATTATTCTGATGGATGGACTCACCTTCTATATCCTCTCCCTATAATGAGATGATTTCTACCCAAGGAACATACATTATTTCAGAACCATACTGATAGAACTGATGTTTTTGACATGTTTGGCTCTAACATATTCAGGACAATACTTTCCTCCCATAAAATGATAACTGAAGTAAGGCTTTGGAGCTATGTGTTGGCAGCAGTATTAACTAGTGTTTTGACTGCCTGGATTCAGGAAAAAGAAAGACACAAAAAAACCACCACCACCAACAAAAAAATCCAACAAAAAAAAGGCATAAACAATAAAACTATGAAAGATAACTGATTTCTTATTCATTATATTTAAATTATTTTTGTATGGCTAGAATGCTTAAAGCTTCCAAGAAACCAGAGGAAGTGGTTTAAGAACTCTAAATATTAACAAATTGTTTATTCCCTTGCAAGTCAGGCTGCTGGAGAACATATTTAACTTACGTCATTCCCATAGTTATCCTTTGCATCAAAGAGATGATTATTTATGCAACAAGACGTAACTGGGGAAACAGTTTTTCTGAGATAATCACACCCCTGGGACATTGCATGGCTCAGGGTTCATTACCATTGAGAGGAAAAGTGCGTTTTGTTCTGGAGTTTTAAATTCCAAACTGCAGTTTCAGCCAAGCAGCCTGTTTCAGGTGGATTAATGTGTTGCTTTAGGTGCTCACCTCACCTGTCAATCACAGTATCTCACCCAACCTAAATAAAATTCTTAACCCCTTCTTTACCACACTGCCAAAAGGTAATACCTTTTGAAAAGGAGTTTGTTGTTTTAATTTTAATGACTGGAGATGAGCAGAAGATACCCAAAGGGTATGCTGGTATTAGTACAGAAGAGATTCATCTACAGGGAATGCAAAACCAATACTGAATTAACAATATGACAAGTTTGCATATGTAACTCAATTGTTCAATTGAATGAACACTGATAAGTACTAGTACTTAAAGCCAATCACCTGAATTACAAAAAGAATGATGCATATTTTCTTTTTAACAAAGCACTTTTATAACTTGAAGGTACCCCATCAACACCCAGCGTGAAACAGCCATTTCCAGCACACAGTCTCCTCTAAGCTGCAAGCAGAGGATGCCACTTAATTCTCAACGAAAGTGAAATGCAATGAGAAGCTCTCAAGGAAAACTTTTTACGCTCTACTGTGTGGCCTTAGAAGTAAGATGACAGAGCCCTGTTTAACTAACTCTCTTGAGAAACAGCTCCTCTGACTGATGGTTTTGATAAGCAGGATCTCAAACAGAAGCATTTACAGCCTCTTGCAATTTGAAGCATGCATCAAAATCAACAAAGAAAACAAATGTTAAGAACCTAATGCAATACTTCAGACAGAAAAAAAAAGTTACTTTCTCCCCTATTTGCTGAAATATCAAGCGAAATAAATCTTATCAGCTGTCTACATGGATGCTCGTTCTACCCAGAGGTAATGGATGAGAGTTCCCTATAAAAGTGACATCTAATGACTATGCACACACTTATCTTTCTCCCAGTGGGATAATTGTTTCTACTCCAGACTCTCCATACTTTCTCCTTTTTGTATTTTACAGACACAGCTTCCATCTGCTCCATAGCCAAATCTCACTTTGAGCATACAGAGAGATTAGGAATATCACCTTTCTCTGCTTCCAGAAGAAACTGTTTGAAACTGTCACGTCTCTGGTCTGTCTGCTTCCACACCGGGCTTGTCCTCTGGTCTAGGGCAGCATTTTGCTTTCATAAATAGTCTCATGCTTTAGATATACATAACTTCTTTTAGTTTTATTCTTTTAAGTTTAGCTGCTCATTCATTAACTTTGTGCTTTCACTTCCCTCTTCTTTTCTTATCTGTTTCCAGCTCTACCAATTTAGCTCTGGAAGAGGATTTCTTTCTTTTTTATTTTTTTTTTTACCTGTGCCACAAGCAATTATCATCTCTCAAATAAAAGATCTGAAGGTGTCTTGTAACACCCCAACTATGATGAATTTTATTCAAAAGTAAGTTATTAAAGAGGAGATATAATTTCTGAATGTTACATCTCTGGGTAAGTCAATTTTGAGCCTCTATATTCTTTTGCCACCATAATTAACATACTACTTCAAAGACATAAAAGGACAAAAGATCCATGGAGGCCAGCACTGGGCATGAGAATTCCAGTAAGATATTTCATCTCTTGGAGTCCAAGTGTTTTAAATTTAGTACTAAAAAAACTGTCTGTTCTTAAAATAATTGTCAAAGATAGAACAAAAGAATGAATATCCTTAACAGCAACATGCTGTGCTCTCCATGCCTCTAGAAGCAGATTCATTTATTGCATCAATTAATGTATTTGTTGCCTTTGAAATATGCTGAGATCTATGGGGCAGACTAAGCAATTTGCAGTATCAAACTACCTCCTCAGATTATTAAAATACTTAATGCCCTTTAACCACCAGTTCTTTAAAAAATTATTTTCCTGCATCTTAACAAGGCAACAGGAACAGAAGTTACAGTGGTAGAAATAAGGATAAATGTTGGTCTTCTGGCACAAAAAGTGTCAGTTTGTCCACTTCCTCTTTATGAACAGTCAAACAAATGATTGATCTGTAGCCTTTCCTCAAGTTAAAACAAGAATACTCAGCTTTTACATACTGGAATACTCAGCTTCTACATACCAGCCCCTCAAATGGCAGGTAGCTGCACTTTACAGCCGATCCAAATGCTTTCAAATTATCTTATACAGCTACGGTTTTCCACAATACAAGGAAATATAAAGGCAATGCAGGGGAATTGTTCCAAATAAATTATTTATCAACTTATTTCCAAAGGAGTTAGAGGCTTCAGGATAGCTGGCCCTTCTCACTGGGCAAAAAACAACACATACACAATATGTCCAAAGGGAAGATAATCTTATTGCTATTAGCATTGAACTTCAAGCTCTTCATGAACAGGAAGAGCCTATTTCATTTTATGTGTTTATAAAGTAGAGCATGAGGGGTCCAGTATAGTGATCTTGCCTCTGTCCCTCTTTCCAATGATAGTCGTACTCGTGTATACATTGTGTCTCTTTTTATTGAGTATTAAAAACAAGTTGTTTATAACTAAGATACTACTGGCAGTTTATAAGAAGACATGAAAATGTGGAAAAACCCCATCAATAATTGATTAGGAGAATGCTTCCAGATAGAAATAAAATCAGGAGAATAAACATTGAGCATACCTCTCAAGGCCTTTGAATGAGCAATATAAAAACACATCTGGTTTAGCAGCCTGTACTGCTTGCTGTCATCTGATTTTAAACATACTCTCCCTGTTGCCCTACAGAGTAATCAATAAATTCATTTTCTTCATCAGTGGTTGGGTTTCTCTTTTTCCCAGCTGTCATAACACAAGAACTCCTCTAAGCAGGAGTACTTTGTCATTAGATTTCACCCAACTGAGCCACATAATGCTTCTTTACAGAAAGGCAATCAAGGGGATTCTCTTTGTACGCAGATAATTTCAAACAGATAAAGTTGACAGAGGTCAGGTACTTGTTGTGCTTCTAATTTTTTTCTCTCATCTTAAAAAGTAATATGTATTAAGTTAATCTATTACTCCAAGGGCTCTAAAATTTAGTCGATCTGATGACGTAACAGGTAGCAGCAGCATTAAGTCCTACAATTGCTTTAGGCCCAGTCTCCAAAGCAAAGCATGATAAAAGATTTTGGTGATTGATAACATGTTTAAAGGAAAGAGCTTAAACCTGTGGAAGCCAAGCCACAGAAACAGAGAGTGAACTTCACAGTTCCTGTCAACTCCACATGTGAGTTGCCCAAGACGGTCACTACTTACAGGATGGGCAGATTTTAATATGAAGGAAGGAAGAAAGATCCAAGAACTTTCTCCCTTCAAAGAGCAGGAATGCAGTCTCACCAGATTCTTGAGGCTAACCAAACTACTGCACTGAGATCCTGGTATTGGCATGACAGTAAAAAAGATCCTGTTACAAAGTAGGAGAAAATGCCCCACTGACTTGCATATATTATCCTTGTGGTCACCAAGGTAGCTGGGTCCATGACAGGCTTAAAAACATGTAAATTAACTCCAAATGAAAATACACACACAAACAAAAATATATTCACATTTATACCTTCCAGAAGGAAAAATCTTTGAATCTAACTCCTAATTCTTGGGGCAAAATTAATTATAGCAACCAAAAATCTCTTTTTCTAGGTCATAATGCTATGCATTATGGAATTCTCAACTTGAGTTTGGGTTGTTGGGCTTTTCTATTTTTTGAATGATGTTTTTGATACAGTAGTAATAAAAAGAAACCCATTACAACTCATTTTCAAGGGAAAGTCAGAGACTAGAGCAACTACATACTCTTCTGGGATTTGTGGTTTTAATTAGGCTTATAAGTTATGAAATTAAATTCACAGTTACTTCCTTTTTGAGGAATGTTTATCATATAGAAGCACAGATATTAGACATAGATATGCTTGAAAGAGATGCCGTCTAGAAGCCCTGCTGTTTCTATAAGCGATAGGCTGCCGCAGCCACACTATGGCCAAGCCCTGAAATGTTCACTTCTTGTCTTTGTGCAGGAAAATTCTTACTGAAATAAATGAGAAATTATTTCTACATGTTTTTTAGAAAATACCACCTGCTCATATTTGACATTGCTTCCTGTTTTCATATTAAGAGGGATAAACAAATAATTTTAAATTAATCTTTCCTGTACAACTCCTTGCTAGTAAATTGAAGTTACTCACTGGTTCTGTTGACGGGTACAGGAATAAACAGATTTTATAAGAGTTCAGCAGCATATTTAAGTAATTGGCTGCAATGAATCCTTTCAATAGTACTCTGAAAATACAAGACCTAAGTAGTAGAAATATGTTGTGTTAAACTGGGCTATTTTCAGTGAACATGTATTTAACAGAAGAGAACATATTGATTTGATATGCTTCTCAAGTTACGACAGATAACGTGAACAATTTGTTTAATTGCTAAATGAAGAGTAAAGCCTGCAATATGTGGGCCAATTGCCTGATCATCTAGGAGCCATTGCTGTGTCTCATGTGCCTGGAGACTGACAGGGTTCTACCTGCTTGTTTTACAGCACAGCGAGTCCCACATCCAAGGAAAGAAACTGAAGTAAGAGCTTCTTTGATATTGAAAACATCTCCAGTTTTCTTCAGGCTGATATAAAGGCAAATCATAAGAATAAAAAATACTCCAGTAGGGTGGTTTACCTGAAAACAGACTGGGCATTCAAACAAGAATAATATAATGAAAGGCATGCAGGGGTTTTTTTTCTTATTTGAAAGCAGCAAGGTAAGGATCTGCATCTGATTTAACACAGCAGGTCAACAAAAAGTTAAATGAATTTAAGATATTTTGAGCATTAGAAACAAAAAAACTGTCTGTGAAACTATCAGTTGCATACAAGGCAGAATGTCATCCCCCCAATATGCCATTAATGGCTAGAGGAAATAAATATAACTTTTAAGATTTAAATGAAAGACTCCTTAAAATAGAGCTAAATATGTTCTGGTACTCAGTGGAAAGCAGTGGATTTGGGTGGAATGAGTTATGTAGTATATAAAAAACCAAAAATGGACAGTTAAAGGTGTGTAGAAGCTGACTGTATCACCAACATAGAGAATTAGGTGAAACTGAAGGAGTCTCAGACTTCAGGGCCACTCCAATCATCCCTTTAGTGGGCTTTAGATTCAACATTCCTATATCTATATTCTGCCAACACAGAGAACTGCATGTGGTTCATTTTCTCTAGACTGCTGTGCCTGAGCAAAGCTTTTCATTTTATTTCATAGTCTATGATATAGTTCATAGTTTTAATAACTATCCTAGCTCAATCAGTGGATATAGCTGTCAAATTACTGTTAAAAAGAGCTAGGAAAAAAGAATAAAGTCATTTATGTCCTCAGGTGTGGCTCATTTATATCCTCAGGAATTGCTGGGCATTCTGTGGGTAGATTTTGTAACTTTTTGTTTGGTTTTATTCTTGTTAGTTAAAGTATAGTAAAAGTTTCTGGTAAGGCACAACAAGCAGAATCCAGTAATTTTCTTTTTCCTAAAGACTGCTCTGCTCAAGTAGCAAGAAAGAAGCAGGTTATAAAAAAAAATAATCTGTAGATTGTGAAAATGATTGATGACAAGTGTGCTGAGCACAGGAACACCTTTATTCAGCAGGGTGCCACACTCAGAAATCCCCTTGCAGTTGAATAATAGCTCATGGCTGCTACAAGAAAGCCCCTCCCTGCTGGGAAATTTTGAAGCCAGGTGGAAAAGTTCTGTGTCTCTCTACAGAGAAAATTTATATCTGAAATGACAGCTATGACTACACCTTTGAGATAGCTTTCAGTGAAGGAAATAGAGTGCACCTGGGTGTCAGTGCATGAAATAGCATGAGAAATGGAAAGTTATTAATACAAGGTCCTAAATACTTTAATGGGAAGAAAAAAATTACCATCCATGGATGCTTGTTTCACTTTATTAGGAGCTTTATTGCTTCAAGGATGGAGGGAAACTGCCATTACTGTGTATTTCAAAGGTGGTTCTCATTGTTCAGCAAGCCCATACCCAAACAGAAAGGAAACTGCCTGCTGCTTAGTTAGATAGCTGCCATTTTTATCTTCTTCTAAATCTACAAATAAGTCCAGGGCAGGAGCTACAGGAGCAGTTCCTTGCCTGCAGCATGGCCTTTTGATCATGTTTCACTCTAAAGAGACATTTCCTACATGAGGTTTTAACTGACATGACAATAATTTTGGCTAAACTGTGTGTGAAATGCTAATTCAACAAGGAACTCTCATTTCAGCCTGTCTCAGAACTTGTGTAGGGAGGAAAAGAATGCAGTGCTGGAGAAAAAGGCCTTTATAAATGTGTGTGGATAATAAGATCCATGGCTTAAAGGAAAAGATGTAAGCAAAGGAAGACAGAGATGCTAAACTGGATCATATGGAATACTTCAAAAGGTACGTTCTGAGGAATGTGTTCTGCCACATAAGTTCGAGAATGAACTAAATTCATCAAACAGCTATAAAAATCTTCAGTGAATTATAAAAATCGACCAGATGGAAAAAGACTAAACAAGAAAGGTCTGAGCTTCTCAAGAGCATAATGACATCAAAGGAAGGAATGGCAGAATTTAAGTTGAAATTTTAAAATAAAACATTTCCTGGACAAGAAGATGGATTTTCATTGAGAATCAGACAAAAAAATAAAGACATTACCATGCTCAAAACTTCAGAGACAAGACCAAAATAAACCACCATTTATGCAGGAAGGAAATTATTCTCCATGGCAGTAAAAGGTCTGTGTCTCTTTACATCCTAGAGATGAGATAAAGCGTGTGTAGGCCTCGTAACTCCTCTCATGAGCAGAGGCAGCACAGGGCCTGCTGCCTTGCAATTACTCAGAACGCTGAGGTGCAGCCCTGAACAGAACTGGGTTCTTTTAGCAAATCTCCTTGAGCCAGTCCAAATTCTCCTGGCAAACAGCAGAGGGGTGGGAATGGCCACGTGTAGGCACAGCTCTGAACAATCCCTCACGCTTGGGCTGGCTGTTCATTAATGTCATTTTCCACAGAGGGATTCTCGGGAGGTGCACCACTAACATCACTTTCAGCGCTGTTTGTGGGGCAGGGAAAGTTCCTCTGGAGTCGGAGCGCTGTCAGTCCTGCTGGAGCAGTGCCGGGGCTGCGCGAGGCATTTGATCCAGGCTGGCACTTCACGGAGCACGTTCACAGAAAGCAGCACGTCAAAAGCTGGGCCCCAGCACCGCCGGCTGCACGGCGCTTTGTTTCTGCCTGGCAGTGACATCCACGGGAGAGCAGTGGGGGAGGGATGCGGCTCAAGAGGAAACTTGGGCATTTCCCTTTGTGCATCTCTCAGGATCATGAGCTTCCCTACTTTACAGCAGCATGAGAGATGGCTTTTTCCCAAATGTGCATCAGATAAAAGTATAAAGGTCACTCTTTGATGCGACTTCACAACAGCAATAGAAGAGAAGATAACGCTGAGGATACATATCTTCCTTCTAGTTGTTTCCAACAGCAGACCTGTACTTAGCAAAACCAGCCCATTTTCCTTAACTGTAGGAACACCCTATATTTGTCTTTAGTGATACACTTTGCATAGAAAACAAAAAAACCCTCCAAGAACCATGTGGATTTCAAAGCACACAACGTAGAGAAAATACAAAATAACTTAAAGGTATGCAGCCAGGGCTTGAAAATTTTAGTCTGAAAAGCAAATCCTATACAGTGTATATGTATAGACATGAGAAATATGGATTAATTACATGGTTTACATTCAAATGACAGCCTATTTTGAATTCAATATATGAGGATTTTCAAATATTATAGGCAATACCAAAGAGGTTATTTACCTATATTTTTCACATAAGATGCTTTATTTTGTAAATACTTTGAGATTGGAGCTTATGGATGGAAAATAGCTCTTAAATCTCTGCTCAGAAGATAATGGCAATAGTTTTCACACATAATGACAGTGATGTTAAATGTCTGCACACTTTTGCAATTCCTTTCACCATTCATTTTCAATCTCTTATCTCTCATGGCTGTTGAATGCAGCTGCTGTTACAGCCCAATACACACGGCTGTGAATCCTTCCAAGAGGGACAATCCAATCTCTGCCTTACTCTGTGGTTTGGTTGCCTGTCTGCAGCCCTGAGCGCCCTGCAGGGTCATTCTTCTGCTCCGCTTACTGGGGAAAGCTTTGCAGAAAAGGTGAGTCTTGCACACCAACCCGATCGTGACAGGGCTTTTACTTTTTTTTTTTTCCATCTTCCTTGAGGGGGCGATCCTGAACTTGAACATTAATGGTATCACCAGGTGGCTCTACCAGAGGTATTTTTTGTAACACAATTTCCTCCATGTCTGGTAGCTCCATTAAGAACTGAAAAGCAATTTTTTATTTATATTTTGTCTTCCATTAAGTGCCAGTTCTTTCACAAGTTACATACTCCAAGTCATCTGACATCAAACAGATCTCCTAAATGTGAATGAGGACATAATTTGGCCTCTTCTTTTTAATACAACATATCTGTAGCTACAGAAAGCTCAACTTCCAGACAGAAGCCATTACAAAGTGAATTAAGTTTATGCACAGGCCAGTATGTACCAGTCAGAAAGAAATCACTGCATCGCATTGTGCTAGTGAAAAGGGAATGCCTAGGCAGAAATATATTTCAACTTTATGTATTTAGCCAAAAATGAAACTCCAAACCCAATTATTTTCAAACAGATTTACTACAGAGTCCATTCTTTGAAGCATCAAGAGCAGAATCTTGCAGAAATGACAGGTACCTTAGGTCAAGGTAAATAAATTGTGGGAATGAAAGTAGAAAGAACTGAGAGAAGCTTCAAGGCAAACCATTTTACTTTAGATAGTTTCTACAAGCTTAGAGATGGATTTGAGCTATTAAAACCAATGCAAAATTTTAAAGAGACAAAAATGAAAACAGTGAGTTTTCTCTGATTATTTTTAAACCAGAATCATAAATCATTCACTACAGTCCTCAGCCACAGAAACCAACAGCAGAATTCTCAAGAAACTGAAGAGGCCAGTTCTTTAGTTTGGATAATTCACTAGAAAGTCAATTAAAAAGAATGAAAAGGGTGAATGCTAAGAAACTCACAGGAACAGTAATTTATGCAGTACTACTGAATATTTCCATCCTGCTTCTTACATACAATGGGAGTTTATTGATGGCTTTTTATAGTGTCAAATTCCAGTAGTTACAAATTTACTTTCTTCTTTTATTTCAAGTTTAAGCCTGTTAAGATCTTGAGTCTTTCATCTAGTTTTTCCACAAGATTTTGGTGTCTTTCAAATGCAAATCTGATTCAAATTAATCACAAGTCATCATCATTTATTTTGTCAATTGATGCCCACTAGTCGATGTATTGCTGAAGAGAAAGAAACAGCTGCAGCGATGACAATCAAGACACTATCAACCCCTCAATTGTTTTCAAGTTAGGATTGTGCATGTATTTTTTCTTATAGATTTTTTTCATCTGTTTTGGGGGGTATTTTTTTTCCATTTAGGTATTTAAGGAGTTACATTATACACTAACAATGGCTAATTACTGTCAGCCATCTTGTGTTGCATGCTGGAGAAAATATCAGAAATCACGTCTCAGTGCTCCTATATTTTTAATGTGTAATCAATTCATCAGGATGCTTGACAGCGTGCAAACCTGAAAACACTTTGCTGGTGCCTGCACAAACATTTGGCACCTGATGTTAAGAAGTTCTCCTTGAAATGCATCTTACTTAAACATAAGAGGTTCAGGGTACGCATTACCCATAATGCTGTGATATTTCCAACTTCCATGAGTTTCATTAAGAAGAATGGTTTAGTACAACTACAGTTTTGCAAATAAATACTAACATAGATGAGTGGAATTAAGGAAAAAAATGTTTGAAGTAGTTTCAACATATTGAAGCAAGGAAAAGCCTCAAAAACAACATCTCTGCAGCCTTATTCACAGTGTTTTAAAAGACAATGATCTCTGTAGGCTCACTGAAAAAAATCAATCTTTGTCTGCTTGCTCTAAGCCCTCAGCCAGCCGCCTTCCTGAGAAATCCCACCTCCTGTCTGATTCCTTTCCGGGGGGAGAGATCGCTTGGTCTCAGGAAGAAAAATTCACCTGCTCCTTTACTTTTTGCTTTCACAGGCATCAGGTAAGGCTCCCAAATGTACAATAGGCTTCACTTACACTTACTTCACTTTTCTTTCCCTCTCTGCAAATACACTGTTCTCACAGCTCTACGCAAATGGCAGTAAAAGACACCTCTATCTGCAGCCTGAGCAGACAGACTTGTAAGCAAACAGATAATCAGAAACTGGTCTCCCACTCTAATGATAATTCAAGATACTGAACATGGATGGAAATGTTCCAGCTTGCTTGAGAGAGCAGAGCCCCTGAGCTTCCCAAGACCTTCACAGAACACCAAATGCAGGCAAGAAACGGTGGGAAAGCAACTGAGCACAGACGTATGAAGCAGCCAATGTGTCAGATCAGACACCTCCCTTACTGAAAAGTAAAACGGGGAGAGTGCTACAAGCAGGGATCCTGCAAGACAGATTAATCACTCTGTCTGGAACAACTGTTAGCACCATTCCCGAGCAGAAGCTTTCCATGGAGTGGCCCAGCAGGGAGGAAAGCACGGCCCCCGATGGCAGCGAGCTGCAGAGGAACGTCAGAATGTCCTTGCAATTACAGGCTGGCAACAGAGGGGCTGCTGCGTGTGAAATCACCAGCACAGGTCCACTAAACGGAGCTGGCCCGCAGAAGAAATCTGCTTGTCATTCAGCTCCATTATCACTCACAGAGTAATAAGTAAAAGCAAATTCCATTCCGATTCATTTGGCACTCATTCCTGTCTAGGTTTGAATACCTTAAGTGGTCTCTACACTGTTCTGTTATCTCCATCACTGCAATTTGAGACTGTTTAAACATGCTCTGAACTTTTCATGCCATGAAGTTGTCTGCCTTAAGCCAAATTGCTGAGAGCCCTGAGCAGCTGGCAACTAGAAAGGCTCCAGAATGCCCAAAATATTATAAAATCACCATGGCCTCTCTTTGGAAATGTAGGCTTGCTTGGAACAGTCTCCAATTTATATACCTCACTTGAATGATGCAGTGTTAGGAAGGATTATAATTTTGATTAACAGAAAGAACACGTACAGATCTAATAGCTGGTCACCAAGCTGTGCTCTGAATAAGTATGCATTGAAAAATTTTACCGGATATTAATTGGTTTTGATTTTTTTTTTAGTGATTTATATCATAGCGAATATTCTGGTTTTTGAGGTACAAATCAGTAAGTCTACAGTGAAAGATATAAATAGGTGAGTATGGTGAAATCCACATCAACCAAATATGCCATATTTCGGTATAAGCAAATAGGGACTAGTAGAAGTTCAGTAAAGTAATTTTAAACCTTCCACATAAGTTCAATGGTTTTATTTTACAGCTGTTTAGTATATGATGTTTAACTTTCAACCTTTAATAAAAGAGGTGAAAAATGATTTAAGAAATTACAAGGAAAAAATGCAGTTAAATTTGTGAGGAAAATGATAATTGTTGAAAGGTGACTGCAGTGCCCACAAAAGTTGACTGCAATAAATTGCTGGTGAGGCTGGAGCTGTGAGTGAGACAAGGGCTGCCCCTGACCAAAAGGGAGCTGCTCACAGTCATGTCATTTACAGGCTTGTCTGTGGGAGAGCTCCGTGCTCCAGCCTGGTACCACAGGACTCAGCAGCACAAAGCCCAGTACCACAGCAATGTACTAACACCTCAGAGGGGGATCCCTCCTGAAAATCCACATACATCAGTAAGCTGCAGTTCTTCAGAGAAATGAAAAGCCAGACAACAGCTCAGTTATCCCTGGCCCTGCTGCATGCCCAGAGACTCAACAAGCTGTGGTCTTGAGACATCTTACCTTTATGAACAGCAGTCAATATGAATTTAAACTGGAACTTCTGAATTCAGCTAAATATAGTTGAAACATTTACAGTAAATACACTCTTTATTTCTAAAGTAGGGCTTCAGAGCTGGCCTCTCTCTGGTCTTCTGTTCATGCCCTCTCTAACTGCTATATCCTAAATCCTGGTGTTAAGATCCTTAAGTTACCTCAGGATGAAGACTCCTAATCCCAGACCTTATGTACCATGGATGAAGTTTTCCACCTTCTGGGACTGTTGGAGATGTGGGTTTCTAGAGAAAATGTGTCACCAAAGGTGGAGAAGAAAACTAAACTTTGAAGATTGCTTTTCAAAATCAAAGTTTCATAAAATGTTCTACTGCATATAAACTAATCCCCATTCTTTCACTTTTCTCCCTTCCCAAGCACAAAGCCATCCTTCCATAAACTGTCTCCTGCTCACACTGGTCACAGGATCAAAGGCTTGTCAACGAGGCTGCAGGCTTATGCATCTGGAAACAAAGATTCCTCTACTGAAAACTTTTTGCATTCATCCATCCATAAAAAGTCAACCCCCCCCCCAATTTTCAGTTTAAAGCACAATATTCCAGATAGCATAACACTCCATAAAATAACATGAAAAGCACAACTGTATGAATAAGACCCACCAGCTCCTGAGAAGTGGCCTGAACAGCTTCAGAGAAACCAACAGTTTGTGACATGGCTGTTTGCACAACACAGAGTTCTTTCTTGCTTAATTTGTATCACAGCATCCTAAGGAGAAAGCCTAATCTTTGTTCATTACTGCTCTGCACCTGTCATTTACAGCAGTATCAACTTCAAACAGTAAAATGACAAACAACAAAGGAGATTTTTTACAAATACATTAAGCAGTATTACATTTTTAATTGCCATTACCCTATTTAAGTTCTTAAACATTAAAGCAGAAGGATATCAACACTTTTATCAACACATAGACATTTGTAATGAGTATGCAAGCAACTGTAAAAAAAAGGCACTAAGCAAAAGGTGAACCATATAGTAAGTGAAAGACAGCTTGTTGCATCTCATTTTTTTGAAGGTGGGGAAGCACAGTGAGGAGGCAAGGTGATATTTTAGATTAGAAATACTTTTTTTACAAAAGTCTTGATTTTAAACTTGCATGGTACCTGACATTGCAGGGAACTTGAAGGTCAATAAAGGAAAATGCATGCACATGGGAGCATTTTCTTAATTGGACTCTTGAGCTGAAAACTCAGATGTATTTCTAGTAGATGAAATGCTTCATATTAAATGTCAAGATGTATTGAAGAAGTGACACTTCAAGTGAACTGAAGAAAGAAATAAAATGGAAGAAATTTAAGACAGCGTTTATTAGTTCAAGATATTCTATGCATAGAGCAATTCACATTTTAAAACTAATTTCTGCCTATCTATGATAATGATTGGGTGCCAGGAGTCACGAACACAATGAAAAGCCAGTATCAGAGAGGAGAAAGAAACTTCTATGGAAATAATTTGAAAACACACAACACAGCTCAGACGAAGACTACTGTCTTCAGCAGGTCTAATTGACACCACTTGTACTCCATTTCTGGTCTATAAATACCCACGAGGGTATTTTTTCTTTTTTAAGCAGATCCCCTAGAGCCTTATTCAAGTTTGCAGTCACTGTCTGGTCCAGGCAGACAACCTGCAAAGCCACATGTGCCTTTCCCCTCCTGCCCCGTGCTCCCAGCTCTCTGCCCCTCCCCACTGCAGGACCTTGGGGTCCAGCTTGGTGTCCAGCTTTAGGCCAGCTCAGTGCCCATCCTTTCCTCTTGGCTTCCCTCCATCCTTCCATACCACTTGATGTCTTCTGGCTCCTCTCACCCTTTGCAGAACTCTGCACTTTCAGTCTTACTAAGAGCTGTCATTTTCTATAGTGACCCTGGAAGGACAGGTATTCTGACCTGACTTTAACATCTCTTTTTAAAATTTCTTCCAAAATTTCCATCCATTCAGGGTACCATTACTCTTTTGCTCCAAATCTCTTTCACTCTTCAATTATTTCCTTTTGCTCATCACCTATTTCAATTCAGCTTCACCAGCTTTCTCTTTTCACCCTGTCAGACACTTTTCACATCCATATTTCCCAATCCTCCCTCCCTTTGTAAAATGATACAGCTTGTCCTATCACCTCTTACAAGCTGTCCTTTCAGTTATTGACACCATGGCACCATCACAGCCCGAGATCCCATTCTCCTCCTGCTCCTGTTCTCATGCTGCTGAAGCAGGCATGAGAAAGGGCTCAGATTTTCTGGCTTCCTGTGCCTCACACTGATTCTCCCCTCTCTCAACTTTGCCCTTTATCTTTTGGAACACCCCAGACTGATCCTTCTGCTGTCAATCCTCGTTACCACCACAGCTGCCTCTTACCTGCCACCACACGCACGCTCCACTGTTCAGACTCTTACTAACATTTCATCTGAAAACCTAGCAATCTTCTCTACACGTCTTTCTTGATCAGTGAACTCCCTGGTGAGTCTAGAACTGCCTTTTAAAGCCTTAACAATGCTAATTTGAAAAAAATCCTCAAATTTATGATTTACTCTCATAACCTAAATGTCTTTAATGTTCTTCTTATATCTGTTCATGAGAACTGATGCAGCTAAATAGGTGTAGGTCCTTTTCCCCGGTCCCTGATTTATTTTTTTCTTCCTATTTTGAATATCTTTAGCATCTGAGGAGCGAAATTTGTCTTTCTTCTTCTTCTAAACTGAGCAGTGCTCAGGAAAGTCAAGGAAAGTCAAAACTAGAACTCCTACTGTTACTAAACATAAGTAAGACTTTGATATTACTACAGATTTACACTCCTATTGCTGGAAATGACAAAGAGCAGGAAAAAGAGTAAGGATGAAGTAAGCAAGGAAACACGAGCCAAACTGTATGTTTTCACCAAGATCAGGGGTGGCTTTGGAGATAGGGAACCTGCAATCCCCCTGCTTGCACTGACAGTCTTCCATTCTTTTTCTCAAGCCTGACGGGTGCCCTAAAGTTTTTACCTACCACTGGGGACATCTCCCAGATGCCCCTCTACCATTTTCCTTCTCCATTCCAGTATATCACACTTCAAAAAGGAGGATTGAAACAGGCTCAATGGTAGGAACATCACACCTGAATTTCCAGAGAGATCAGATTATTTTTATATAGAAAAATGAAGTCTCAAAGTGGATTTATTTTAATAGTGTCCATGCCAAGCAGAGGTAAGTAAAATCACTGGCCTGTGGAGGTTAGCAACATGCAGAACATGAGGGTATTTGGCACTATTTATAACTAACACAGCTGTGTATTAACTATGGATTAGCTTGAAGGATGCCAGCTATCAGATTTCCAGAGATGCATTTATACAATGCTCTTACATAAAAAGATCCAGAAGAAAAAACGAAATTTAAGCTCATAATTCTCTATCTTCTCTCCTGTTCATATTAATTCTCCAGCTCCATGTTGGAAGGACAACCAGAAATCTGGATGCTCACAGGAAGTCTGTGCAGGATTCATCACTGGACCTAGCACAAAAAGACACCTACTACAACAGGATTTTCAGGCTCACTGTTTTATCTTCAAGCAAACTGATATTCTTTTTCTAGAGGTGCAACTGGTTTGTACACAGGAAGACACCAAAACTTCCAGTAAATGTGAGTTGCGACATACCATATACATAATTGTAACAAAAACAGTGAATCTGCTTGGCATTAACTTCACCAAGTCACTTCTGCGTCAGTTTTGCTGTAAAATAGCAATTTCAAAATGAATCTGCTCTCAACAGGAATGTGTACTCTCTTGCAAAACTCTCCCTTTACTACAGGCTTAAAGAAACGGTTAAGGGATTTGGAAAAGACTAGGGAAAAATGCTGGGTTTGTAAAACCAAGAGATTGACACTGACAAGAAAATAGGAGTGCTCTTATTTTTCAGGACACAGGTATCAAAGTCAATCTGAAAATGAAAGAATTATCTCTCAAATACTAATCAGCCAAAACCATGTAGCACCTCGGTTAAATAACTGAATTTTGAGTTGAACAGCTCTTACCAGTGACAGAGCATACTGTGACTACAAAACAACTTTGCTCTTGGGAAAATTCCCTGCAGCCGGCTACTCCAAGGCTGCTTGCACAGCCACATGGAATCCAGCCCATCCTCAAGCAAGACCTGAGGTGGGATACAGCTCTGAACCTGGCTGGGGTGGCAATCCAACTCCACTGTAGAAAGCACTCATCTCTTTCTCTGACTTTATATAAATACTCTGGTTTAAAACTCCTTTTTTTCTTTTAAAGCTAATATAGTTCATAGTTCTTCCCAGGAAAAACTTTTTTTCTAACCTGCAATAAATATTGGCCATTGGTTTTTATTCCAAATTTAACAATGTTTAAATCAGAAATAATTAAAAATCTGATATATGAACTCACAATTTTGATTGTAATAACATTTCACTTCTAAGCAGATTATTTCCCAAAAGCCACTCGTGTAAGTATAAAATTTGCTCATATTCCATAATCTTAAGAAAAAAAAAACAACTGTACTTTAAGTGGAAAGTTAAGCATAATCAGTCTATACCCATGGCAAGCCACCGTGCTTTGCCCATGATGTTATGCTCCTATGAAGAGATGTGTGATCTTTTTTTCTGGCTCCATCAGGACCATGCTTATGCCCTCTGTATGTGTAGGTAACGTGGGAGCTGTCATTACAATTGCATTTTTCAGAGAGAGCCACAATGATTATTTGCATTTTTATTTGCAAGACTATAAAGGTAGGGAAGTCTGCCTTTGGAGAGTGCACAGGGGGAGAGTCTGATCCTCCCTGGCGGAGGGAGAGCAGAGGTGAGGGCAGATGTGTCTCTGTGAACGTCGGTGGCATTCTGTGGATGCCACCTGAAGCAGCCAGGGGGACCAGCAAGCCCCCCCCGAGCTTTGCTGCCTGGCTGAGATTCAGAGGTGTGAGATAAATGCTGCCTTCAGCCAACAAAACACTGGCAGTTTCAGAGGCTGAGAATTCCTCCTATACCATTGGCATCATAGGGATTTCTGAACTTTGATGCGGAGACCTTGTTTGGCTGTTTCTTCAAAAGCAAAAGGCTCACAGTCCCTTTTCCTTTTCCCTTGCACATGGCTCAGTGCCTTTTGTGGGAGAAAAACCTAATTAGCTCCTTCTGCAGCACTCTATAATTGGGATCTTTTCTGAGCTGATCCTTGAGACTGCCCAATCATATTTCATTCCTATTTATCAGCAACATGTTTGCTAATGCATTACATGGCACCATTAGCATCTATACACTCTGAGATTAGTCAGTGTTTCCATTAGGAAATTATAACTCATCTTTACAATTTGATTCCAAACAGAATTGTAGCTTTCAGCATCAGAGCCCAGTGTGATTTAAATAATGGAATTGGGCTATAAAATCTGTTTAGTTTCCAGTTTATATTTTATATTTGAAATGAAACGCAAAAATATTGAAAGATTTAAAATTGGGCTATTACAAAGCACATTTAGGGTGCAGTTTTACTGATATCAAAGATTGCTGCTTTTGTGCATTTATCTTTTTAAAATAATGGTATTCTTGTGTTGAGCATTCTGCAAATACTTTTCTCAAAGTGAAATTTCACAAGAATACTTATAATGTGGGTTTGCACATCCATCTATCACTATACAGATAACTAATGCCATTATATGGGTGGTGGATAAAAGAATATTTTGAACATTTAATGGCTGTGAAATTCTGAAGACTGTATAGGGAGCTCTGATATTTTTCAGTCAACAGAACTAAACCATCACATTATATCAAAGACAGCATTTTACATTCAGGAAACAGCTTTCTACAGAAGAAAGATGGGAGTGCCAGGAAACTCATTTAGTAAATGAACAGCAATCTTTGACCAAGATTTTCCAAATTGTATGCTTTAAGTGCCCAGATATACATCATTCTTTCTACATGTGATGGGAAAGACATGATATTTGAAGTCCCAGGGAGAATCCCAGATGTTTCTGCTGCTCTTTTCAGTAAGTGTTGATACCCATGAATAAACCCTCCTTTGATATATAATTAATTCTGATTCTATGACCTACTTAAAACAATGTATATAAGACACACCTTCTCTATTGGGTTTATTCCTCTTATTCTGGCTTCAATCAAGTTTTCTAAAATTATTGGTTTTTTACATCACTGAACTCCATGGATTTCATATATGTATCACAGAATATCAGGGAGTCTGGAAGGACCTCCAGAGGTCATTTAGTCCAGCGTTGTGTTCCAAGGAGAGTCACTTAGATGAGGTTGCTCAGGGATGCATCCAGGCAATAGAACCCTCAAGAGTTCCATTCATCACCACCACCTCGCTGAAAAGCGTCTTCCAGTACCTGGTCACTGTCATACTGATAATATTTTTTTAAAATCTAATCAGAATTTCTTATCTCCATTGCCTTTTTTCCCTACCACTGAGCACTTCTGGGGAGAGCCTCTCTCTGTTCTCTAGATTGTCCTGTTAGATAGTTGAAAACAAAACTGTGTCCTCCCTTAACTTGAATTCTTAAGGCTGACCAAGGTTCTCCTCAAGCACTGCATTTCTCAGATCCCTGACTACACTGATAACCCTCAGCTGGGCTCACTCAGTTCCATCAAAGCTCTACTTATGCTGGGCAGTCCAAAACTGGACACAGGCCAATGGGACTCCCAATGGGAATCACATCCTTTACGTGGGAATAAGTTACAGTGAATTCACTTTTCTTTTTACAGATCTACTGTATTATATTTATAATGTACCATTTTAAATCTATGCTTATATTTACCATATTTATAGTATTTCTTTTGAATCGAGGTTGTATTATGATTTGATAAATGCAACACTCGATTAAAACAGTTAAATATTTGCTATACACCCCAAGAACACTGGCAAGTAAAACGATTGAAGTGTTTTCCAAGGGGAAGTACATGTGGCACTCTTACTACTAAATAATTTTGATTTAGCATTAGAAACTCTTATGTTTTAGCTTTAGGAAGCAGCGCTAAAGAACAAATGTCCACTGAACTAGTAAAGAGAAGGAAAATAAAATTAAATAAGCAAAAAAAAGTTGTTAATGTTACAGTTTGGAAAGTCACAACATTTAATTTGCTTAGATTTCTAAAAATCCATTACACATTTACCTTACAGAGCTAATCCTGTTATAAAATTTATTTATGGAGTTTTATAAGGAAGGTCAGGTCCCAGGAGCCACACACAAATAACAGAATTGCAGAGACAGAAATTATTACCAAAGTACCACGACGATTATCACCATCTGAACACAAAGATGACAATCCCATTATGCTGTAGGGATTATTCTTCAGCACAGGATGAGAAAGTCCCCAAGACTATTATGACAGAGCAAAGGATGAGATGCAAACATGAAAAGATGTGTTATTTCCATTTGACAAAAGTAGGAGACAGGATGCCAAGCACTGAAATAAATTGCCTAAGGCAACACGTGAAGATACATGTGCTGAAACCAAATCTTCTGAAGCCCAGACTTACATTTTACACTCATCCAAGAGCTCTGGTTTCAGTTTCTGTGCATTAATCCACCCTCTGAACGCCTTGATTCTTCTTCCATTTAATCAAATGAGAACTTAGACTGACTTTACAGTGTAAGGGCTGTACTTATTAACTGGCAGCTCTCTCCTGCACCCACAGAACATGACAAACCCCAATAGTTAGGGGCCCTAGGAGAAGCTGGGGCATGTGGCAAGGCTGTACCAGGTGAAGAAGGACATGGCACAGTGTTTCTGGATCTGGGAACGTGGAAAGGCTCCTTCCTGGGGCTGCACCAACAGGGAGACTGGGAGCCACCCACCTCCAAACAACAAAGCGCTCCTCAGCCTCAGCTGAGCCCTGTTCCCTCCTGCTGCGTTCACTGCCTGTCCCTCTTCCTGAGCCACCCATCCAACAACCTGATCACCACAAAACCACGTTAATTTATCTTCTCTCCTAACCTTCTACCAACTGACCGCCCACTCAACACACTCCCTTCTC
This sequence comes from Corvus moneduloides, assembly GCF_009650955.1. Taxonomy (NCBI): domain Eukaryota; kingdom Metazoa; phylum Chordata; class Aves; order Passeriformes; family Corvidae; genus Corvus; species Corvus moneduloides. Next base: position 9,283,548 of record NC_045482.1, read on the forward strand.
CAAGTATCTTGAATATGGTTTTGTTCCCCTCAAACATCTTTCTAAATCTCTCTACATATGGTGTTAACTATGCTATATGTGCACATTTATATAAACACACACACACAAAACCTACAGCGTATATAACAAGCAATATATTTGGTACAGGTAGAAAAGAAAGGCTATAAGGGCTATAGAAATATTAATTTTAGTCTGTGCTATTAAAACTACCCGTCAGATATTCTACTGTGGCATAACATTGTCAAACAAAAACACATAGACCTTCCTTTCACTATGTTCAAGAACTTTACAGGTTCCTTAGTATACCTTTCTGCATCTTGAAACTGAGAACAGATAAAGTAATACCTATTACTACAGAATTTCGCCTTTATGAATATTTATAACTAGAAAGATGGAAAACTGAAAAAAACCCAAAATGACAAAACAGCCAAAGACACAGATTTCAAACAGAGTATGAAAATAAGCAGCTTCTATTTAGACTTCAATGTGAGATTACAGAAGTCAGGTAGTTGTAGAAGGAAGCCTGCAGACCATCTTTGTAACAAGTAAGTATGAAAGGAGAGGTAAAAAAAGTTGCAATGAACAAAAGCAGCATGATAATACCTATCAGTTCATCTGCTGTTCCACTGCTGCACATGCCATGTAGCCAAGCTCAGACACAAAAACCTGTAAAGTATTTAACAGGATTCTGCTGGCTACAAATTTTACTCCTAATCTGGAATGTCTTTAAATCTAAAGCTATTATTACACCTAAATAGTCAAATATTATAATTTGGGTATTGCAGTTAAGTCACAAAACCAGCCTTCATCTATAGTTCTTGTCACGGCCTTGGTACCACGCACACAATCACAACTTTTACTCATTTCAGTAGCAGCAGTGGTTGTTAAATACTGAAAGATATCATGTAATTGATTTTAAACTGATTAAAGGGAGCATACAGCATGAGTTCATTCCTGGATTTATCTTCTCTTTGTGTTTCCATTTGAACGTGAATGCAGAAAATATTATATTTTTTCTACCCACGGTAATAAAATATTTCTACTCTGTTTATGGAAAAATGAGTACAATGTTTTCATTAGATACAGTGTTATTTCCACTCATAAATGGATTTAATTTTACCAAGTGATTCATTAAATTTTAAACTTGGCCATTCAAAAACTGCATTATACAAGGCAGCATCTCTTTTTTTATGATACCTTCAATGACCTGGAACACTATCACATTTCCAAAAGCTGATGCTGCAACAGGAGCTGAAGCATCTGGTGGAACTGCAAATGTGCTGTGATGGGCAGAGCTGAGCAGGACGCTGGGGAGCCAGAGGGCTGGCAAATAAAGGCATTCTGGTTCCTACCTGTCCCCTCCTCACTCCCTGCCTTCCCTGTGCCTGGCGTTTGAGGATGCAGCCCACGAGAAGAGAGGCTCCCAAGGAGCTCCTTGACATCTGGCTCCATACCTTGGGAAAGCCACGGGCCTCCTGAGGCAGCCAGGCCACAGAGAAGCTACTGCACAATTCCAGGGATAAGCACCAGCTGAGCAGGAATGCCAACTGCTCATGGGGCATCCTGAACACCTTCCATTCACTGGAATTCTGACAGCTTTGGGCTGCTACAGCCTCCTCTCTCACATAATCCTGTGCCACAACCATCCCCCTGGGAGCAGAATTCAGCGCTAGGAGAAGCAATAGCAGAACATGGCAAATAAAATGGAAGTAGGTTTTTTCCCTCGTTGATAATGTTGTATGCAAAGGAATAGCATCAATCTTGTTTCTCATTTGAGGAATATTGGTTGCTTCACCTTTGACAGTGTTAAACAGCGATCTCAGTCTTTACAATCAACATTATGATAGCAGTTATCTAAAATTACTTTGGATGCAAACAAAATAAGAAGTAGACAAGAACTACCAGCAATTAACAAAGTAAAATACCATATACAAAAGAAAAGTTTAAACTGCAATTCTATTAGCAAAGACAGTTACTTATCAGCATCTATGACAGATGTTTAAAGTAAATTTTACACAGTAAACCAGTAATAGATATTGCAATTTTTCGGTAAAAATTGTTTTATCAATTATATTCACCAAAGTTTGAAGCATGTGTATATGATGCATAGCAAGATATTGCTGAGGCTGAAAGCAAAACATATTCTATAAGGAGGTTGCAGGAGAGTGAAGTGTAGGCACATCCAAATATGCTTTTGCTCCACTTACAAATGAAGTGGAGAGATGAGACCTTTCATATTTCCAGCTAAATAATAGACAAAATAACCCTGAAAGATCCTGCTAGACGGTAGTCCCCTGCATTTCAGAGGCAAGGTGAACAAACCCCCAAACCTGTTAGCTCCAGTACCATATTGCTCACACTGAGGTTGTTCCATGGGACCAAATACAAATGCATCCATCACAAGATCCATGGCAAGACTCATTTTAAGATGTTCATCGTTCAAGTGCCTTAGGTATTCTGAGATGCAAAAATGCACTGAATTCACTTGCTCAGAAAGTGTGCCCTGAAAAACAACCCCCAAAAGACTTGAAAATGAAAAGCCTTCCCACCCTTGTGCTGACCTAATGCCACACGTAGCACGTGACACCAACACCCAGAGATTTACTGCTGCACCCTAAGGGTTTTCTGGTGACACCTCCTTGTTTGGGTGCTCCCCAATTTTACCTCAGTTGCCCCTTCCTCCAGAGGTAGTGAGAATTAATTACACAGTGAGAATTAATTACATACTAGCTGAAGACAGCCCAGAACATGGAAATAAGCATTAGGTAAGATTACATTAAAAATATTAGTTATAAATCATGTAGTAGTCTCTGCAGAAGTCTAAGCAGTATTGAAACATGAGGCTATTTAGAACCAGAGGAATAAAAGGGTTTGTTCAGACAAGTTTTGTTACCTTCTTTCAGGCAAATGTCTTTAGTGAACTGAACACTCAGTATGTATTTGGATTTTTGGTCAAGAGGTACTGGTACAACAGGCCTGTACAGGCCAGGACAGTGACTTCATAATTTGGTATATCCACCGGAGAATTCAAAAGACTAAGAACACTTGCAGTGTTTCTAAATGACTTCCTGTGTTCAGCTCCACTAGTTTACAATGAAGATAAAAGCCACAGAAGTTATTAGTTTTGTTTGCATTCAAGTTGATAAACAAATGTTCTGTGTGTATTTGAATAAATCATAAAACACGAATTATGAAATTATACAACATTGGAATGATGAAAACCATTGATTTCTGTCTCTGCCTAAGGGCAGACGGAAAGAACAGAAAAATGAGATTTGTAGCGTATTCACTAAGAATACTTCAAAAACCACGTACATTTCTCCTGTGAAAGCAGATCAATACAATAATTTTATTTTTAAGCTAAGACATGGGTATAGCTAGGACAGCCTTATCTCTTATCTGTCTAGTCTCACACATATGCAATGATATTCACATAACGTCTACACCAGCAAGATACAGTTTTTGAAAATATAACACTTCGCTGAGCTCCTGGCAGCACAGATCACATTTCTGCACTACATCTTGCACTTAGCACAAGCACCCTGGGGCTAAGTGACATTTGCCTTCTTCACTCAACAAAAGAAAATGCTACTTTACTTCAAACAATTAACAGCATGTTGTGAGGGACTGATTGAAAAACATACATTTTCAATTTTATACGTGTTATGGAATAAGATGGAAAAACACTTCTAAAAGGGTCTAAGCTCGTCCCTAGGAAGAAAATGTGCATCAAAGTCAATGTGTTGGGGATTTTTGGTATGGTTTTTTTAATGGCTAATAAACAGGCCTGCAGGAGAGCCTGCCAGTAGGTCTGTCTGTCTGCCCAGTCCTGGGGAACACACCCCGCCCCGCCCTTAGCACCACACTGATAACTGCACACACCATTCAAATGGGGCACACACACCCTCCCTAGGTTTTGCAAGGCTTCAGCGGGGAAACATGAAGCATTGAGGCTAATATGGCGCGGATTTGAGCTGCACATGGTCAGTATCTTAGGAGAGGCACGAGAAAAATGAGCCAAATTCCCTGCTGGGCAGAAGGATATGTCTAATCTTATTGATAATGCTCTTGCAGCCATCACAGCCTCGGGACAGGATTGAGCCAGAGTCTGCAGGGAAAGGGAATATCTTTCCTTAGATCAACAAATGCAACTGAAAAGAAGACAAACTGTCAGATACACAAGAATTTTTCAGCTTCTGTCGGATACCAAAATCACGGACTCAGGAGCAATATTATTCTTATGGACATTTATAATCTTACCTATACCGGTCCTTTCCCCACAATCCCTTCAAAGTTCCTTAGAAGATAACTTATGTGATTTCTCTCCTGTACAAACAATCACTTTCCCTGTAACTTTGTTTTCCTTCCCTTAATTATTCAGTTAGCAGCACCTTTTCTTCTCTCTACCACATCCACTTAAAGTCGCATGCAATTTGTTCTTGACTTCCATTCAGCTTTGAAGCTTAATGCTATTGTTTCAGAAGAGTAGGGTGTGCCTGAAAGCTCATCCACGTTTCTCCAGGCTTCCCAGACTCCAAGAGTGAAAACAGCTGCAGAGTTGGGAGATGCTTTTGCTGTTCATCCTCCTTTCCTCAGAGAAGAAACTGTTTTCCTGAGACACGGATACAGTAATGTTGCAGAGAGTAAATGAAATTTTTATGGTCATGAAGTTACAAGGTAAAGGCCATACATTGTTAATCGTTAATTGGCTGTTAAGGTATGTTTACCAGTTGCTAGAAATTCTTCTTTACAAATATCATGAGGGTCCTTCAATAGAATTTATAAATAGAACAAGCAATTAAACATACACCCAGAGAATATGCCTACATTGTCTTTGAAGTCAAGGCTGCTTGGTGGAGACAGAGACTTTAATTGCTTGTATTTAGGAAAAAAGACAACATTTCTAAGTAAGCACTGTGATTCACCATTGTTGATAGTATTTACAGTTCCATATCCAATTTTAAAAATTGTGTATAATTTACCATTAATGGACATAGAGATACAATCCCATTTTTTGTGCCAGTTGATAATCACCTGAACAAAATAGAAAACATATATGCTTTCACAAAATACACTGAAAAAAGTTCACTTATTTCAGCAGGATAAATATTAGATCTTATTTGTGTTTTACATGGAACTAAATGTAAAAATAGGCCATTCTCTTTTGGAAGTTTTGAGGACAGCAGTTCCAATCTTAAATCTATTAAACTGTTCTTAGTTCTACAAAGTTAAACTTTAGTTCAGCAAAAGAACAATCCTTACGTGAGTTTTGATGCTTACCATTTAAAATGAAAGAAAAGATTTTGTGCGATATCACATTAATAATTTTAGCAGGTATTCCATGAGCTTTGAATTTCAGACTAAAATAGGATTCAAGTAATCACAGGACTTACTCAGAATGATTAACACAATATGAAACTCTTTCTTTGAAGAACAAAGAATATTCTACATGTACCTTTCATATCCCTACACCATTGTATTTTCTACATGGCTACATTATTACACTATATACAGCTAATCATACACAATATTGCAGCACAGGAATGGTCAGAGAGCCAAGGAAGAAATTAATTCAAAGGAAAAGAAGTTCTAGTCTCAGGTCAAAGAACTAGAAAGGTGTATCTGTGCAGAGTCCTGCCCTGCCACTTCCCAGGAAGGGGACAGGACAAGCCTTACTGACAGCTCCCCTGCCTCTGGGAAAGGAGCCTTTCCAGACGCAGGCAGGAAGCTGCTCACATGGAAGAAGAATGGCACACTTTGCTTTTCAGAATGGAACAAACCATCAGCTCACGTTGAGCTTAAGTGGCCACCCAGTCTGAGCTTCCTAGAGATTTCTCAGGGATGTGCTCATGTGGCTGCGTGCTCCAGCACAAAGGCACTGTATTGGGAAGACTCTGCTGGTGCCAAAGACCAATGTGAGCCTTTTAGAATACAGTAAAACCAGCCAAAATAGCCATGGGGAAAGAGGAAACAACTCCATGCATTTCTTACTATATCTTTCCCCCTTTATGATCCAAGGTTTCAGATAATCTTACCAAGCACAGAAAGTGGAGTGAAAAGCAAATTGAATCTTTGCTATAACCATAGATGTTACTGAAGTCAGCAGGACCATTCTGAAAAGGACTGAAGGTCTGCCTATTCCAGTACAAGCATTTTATAAACGTGGGTGATAGATCATTATGTATTATGGCATCTCAAAGGTAATAATAGCAATAAGAAATAATTTACAACTAGTGCCCCCTTTATGGCCTCATGATAGTATGACTTAAGTGCTGCACAGACCTTGGACTGGCCCTCAAAGTTCGAAAAGTTTTATTCTTTATGAACCTTGCATGATGGCTATTTTATCTGAAGCAGCAAGCTGGTTCAAGTATGGGAGCAGGACGTTTTCCCTCGGTGTGTCTCTTGCTGTATGACTAATGGGCCCTTTTGATTTCTATTGTATGAAAATCCACTGGGAGGTTTAGGGTAGTTTTACTGCAGAAACCTATCAGATCTTATTGGCCTTCTAGGCTGATTAGTAGCAGGTTGTTTCTCACAGCTCTCCTCTTGTCTCTCTCACTGTACCTCTCCCTGAGCTGCTCCGGTGAGGTTTACAGCATTAGATCTTGTTTCACAGGAAGAGTAGGTAGGTTTCTATAGCCTGATGCCTGTGTCACAAAGAATTACATAGGATGTCCTTAAAGGTGACAGAACTGGATGCATTGGATCTCTCTTTTCAGTTCATAAACTTCATTGATTTTTTTCAAATACAAATATGCCATTAAATTCCGAGTCAAAAGTGTCTGGATATTACAAGCCTTCCATGGAAACAAATGTTCAGACTTTTGGATTTCTTCCAGCTGCTTTCTTATGCTAGACTGGTGAGAGCAGGCTTAAAACTGGTGATGCCTGCCAGGATCAATGCAGGATTTGTCTAAAACAGTTGTAAGGAATGTGTGTGAAAGCTGCAGGTCTAGGAGGTGTGTGCCATCCTTAGCTTCAGAGCGGTGCTTTGGTAGCAAATACAATCCAGAGAAAGCCCTGCCCTTCCACTTGCTAGCCAGGCAAGAGTTTAATATTTTACACCACTGTGATACAGGGTGGGACTGAAATTGTCCCACAGTTGTGTTCTTAGAGACAAGGGACAGGGCAAAGCCAAGGTCACCAAGAGCTAGAGAGGGACTCGTGTGTGATACCTCAGGGTAACCCACTCCAATCTAAATTTTAGTAAGCTTCAGAGCAGCCTGCTACCACATTGAGCTTTTTTTTGCTAATCCACATGTTCAGTCACAAAAAAATAATGAATTCCTCATCCCTCTGAATTCAAGGGATAGGAAATGTGGGGCATAGAATTTCACAAAACCCAGGGTCCAAAGCTCATTGCTCTGTAGTCTGAAACTTAATCAGAAATGTAACTCCTACCATAAGAAGTTTGAATGCAAATGGTCTGTTCTGCTCATATGCATTATTAGCTGGATGAAAATCTTTAAGATATATCATTTGCTTAAAAAATAAAAGATGCCTCTCACTCCAATAATGCAGCTTAAGTTTGGCACAGCTTTTAGAGCTGAAAAAAATAAAGAGAGATAAAAGAACTCAAAATAATTAACTTTTTGTTTAAATGGAAATTTTCTCTTTTCTTGTTCTGAAATAGTGTTTTCAGACTACATTTAGCCACAGTAACTTCAGAAAAAGATCTAAGCAAAGAATATTTCATTTCAGATCAGGCCAATTTTTCACATTATTATTAAGCATTCCAGCACCAATACAAATTACAGACTTTTCCCACATATCTCCAGTTATTATGACCTGGTTTTATGCAAACACATTGTTGTGTTGTACATTCATTCACCATTCATCTCTCACAGCCTTTCCTTCTAACAAGCCCTTGTTCAATTCGTAAAGGGAACATAAACAATTAGCACAAGCAGTAAAGTTCAGTAACACCTGAAATGTTTTGCAGCACCCCATATTAATTTAAAAGTAATAACAACGAGAATGTCAACGCATCTTAAAAAGAAGTTATTGCTGCTTTCTATGAGCAGCAGTCCATGATTCATTGGTTGGCACAAAGAAAATCTTTCGCTGAAACACTAAGCAGGTTATAAAACACCATTTGTGTGTTACTTTCACAGTGGCTTTCATCTGTCATTATAAAACCATCCAATTAGGACAACAAAAAGGAGGGCTATATTTTTTAAGTGCTGTTTCTTCCCAAATTAACTGCTTCATTTTGATAGAGAATACTTTTGCCTTATAACTTTTCTGAAGCATTACATTTGATTTTTATGTCAAAGAATTGCACAACATATTTTATTTTTGTTTTAAACGGGAGCTGTGGGAAATCTGCCCTGATTTACTTGGAACTTGTATGCTTGCACTACGATAATACAGAATTTTCAAGCAAAGGCAGCACCAACCTCTATCAGCTACACCAGAAAACCACAAACAGAGCTGGTAGGTTCATTCCCCCTGCAATTCCAAGCAGTTTGAATTCAAGCTTTTTATGGGCTTGTTTTAGACCAGTCATTATCTTATTAGATTTTATAAAATATCACAAGAAAGAAAATCTTGGTCTATAACTTTAGGGCAAACACCTGCTTTCATAGTAAAGTGCCTTTTACTCGTGCACTTGCATAAGGCAGAATCTTGCTCTATAATGACAGAAAGAGCAACAGTTCTCCAAATCTGCATCCAGCTTCTGGTTTGAATTATAAATGCATTCTCTCACTAAACAGGTCAAGGCTTTTTTCATCCCAGGGACAAACAAAGCAGAACCAACCACACTTTCTCATTCAGGAGCTGCTTTGTGCATTTCTGAGATGGCAATATGTTTGGGTGTAATATTTGTTCTTTTGTCCCAAATTGAATTAAAAAATACTTTAGACATTCTCCTGTTTTCCTCTCTCATGTTTTTGCCAATTCTGTAAGTTTTTTTCTTTATAGTGCTTCAGGTCTAGCTATGAATAAACCAAGACCTCTCTCCAAAATTCCTTGGAGATGGTCTACTATAAAATATTTCTTGGGGCACTGACAAAACATGTACATATTTCAAATACATAGCATGTCTAATGAGGTAAGGTGGGGTTTTGTTGTAGCCACCTATTTTTGGCAGGGTCCTGCTCCTCACATTGCAATGAGTTTTTTCCAGTGTTGTCATCACTTCCTCTCCTTATCTCAAGTCTCTCCCTTAATTATCAGAAAGTAGAGAATAAAACTAATAAAGTTTAGAAAATAAGGTCCAGAATGAGGAGCACACATTCTTTTCACATGAGAACACTGCAAGAGTCTATTTAAGCAAAGGTGCACCATAGCAACAAAACAGCATGCAAGAACCAAATCATTCTAAAATGGCACAGCACATCCTTGAGCAGATCCCTGGACTTGGTGCACAAACATGCAAAACATTTTCTGCTGCTTTCTCTGCCTAACATTTTCTTCTTCTACGCTTTCAAGTTTATAACTGTCCTAACCACCTGTGCATGGTATGAAACTGCCTTCTCTGGGAGAACACAGCTTAATTAGCCCCTACATGGTATTTATCCTGCTTATTTCTGTGCCAGTTAGAAAGTAAATCATCTGACAGAAACGTCCCAAATGTGTTTCAGTTTAAAATCTGATTTACCTCTTTCTTGCACACACTTCAGGAAGAGTCTCTCACTTGCACAAAGCTCTTCTGCTGTCAATCTTATGCACAGCACAAGCAGTGGTAACCTGGAGATTTATTGAGTTCTCTGTGATGAAGAATTACATGCACACATTCCTTTGTTCTCTTTTTCTTTCTTTATTCCTCATTACAGTTGTTGGGTCTGCTGATTGTGCTGCAGGAGTGTTTATGCTTCAAAGTTAGATTTTTTTTTTGGCCAGCTGGTCCACAAGAGCTTTTTCAGGAAACAGAGCAATGCTCTAATCCTCGGGAAGTTACGACAAGCTATATTTAAAGGAGTTATGTGCCTGACTGATAGTGAATGAATTAAAATCAAACTAGCAGCAATATTCTTTGTGCCTTCACATAATGTCTGGCACTCTATTAATAAAAGAAATAAATTTCTTTGAGAATAAAAGTTAAGTGTCAATACTGAATCCTCTGGAATTCAGGAACATGGGTGAATTCTTTCACTAATATCACTGGATTTCTTTCAGGGAATGAATTTGCAGTATTTCTGGACAAAATGTTGCTCTCCTGTCAGGACACTTTATAGATAAAATGGTAGCAGATATCCTTTTTCCTTGCTCTAAAACTCTTTGAGCTATTTTTTTTTTTAAAACATATTAGCTTTCTGTAGGATTTTCATTACTATTTCAAAACTAAAATTACATAAAGAATTTACAATGTCACAGAATAAGCCTTATGAAAATCTGTATGTTAGAGTCCAATGCTTCATCTAAGAAGGTTCAGAATAAAGTATATATAAAAGGTTTGAGGCAGTGGAATAATTTCAAAACACTTTTCAGAGTCAAAAGCAATTTAAAATGTTTATAGCACCTTTATATTTTTGCTGTGAGTGCTCCAATTTGGATATCAGTCAAGCTGAATGCTCACAGCACAGTGCAGGGCGAACTTAACTTATTTTCAAATATAACCATCAAAAAGGAAAATAAAAAGATAGGTCAGGAAGGCCAGGTGGGGGAGAATAACACCCCAAAAATAAAAGCAGTTTTGGTTGCATAAAAAGCAGCATAATTCTTACAGTCAGCTATGGATATTGAGCTGGGACAAGAAAAAGAAAAGTGCCATGAAAATAAACAGAAAGAAATGAAGCTATAAAGTCTCAGCCATAGCTGGATATTTAATTCCGGTCAGGAATGTTCTCTTTCCAGAATGATTTCTCCTGTGCACATGTCTGCATATACTTTTATTTCATATGGCAAGATGGCAGACTGCTAAGGAGAAAGGAGGTGTCTGTCACACCTCCTGCTAGTCCAGTTTCTCCTGCAGTGAGCAGGGCCCAGGTCAGCACAGGAATTAGAGTATATACCAAGCCAGGCAGGAAGAGGAGGGCAAACCAAGCTGCTGCAGCCAAGACTTTAACACATTTATCCTCTCTGCCCGTTTGCCACCTCCTACCTCCATCTGAAGTGCCCTGATCCTCAATACCCTGACACTCTTAGCTACTGCCAGTTTTGCTCTCCAAACACACCACCTCAGCCTCCTACAGCTTCAGACAGTCAATTTCATTGAACCTGCATGCTAAGTGGCCACCCAGCCCACTTTCCTGGTAGGTCTGCACGGCCAAAAGTGCTACTGTCCATTGGAACAGTTACTGCTGTGCCTCGCCAGTCATTAATGTGTGTTTATACCTTTAGGCAAATAACTAAGTAGTTTGATACATAGATTTACTTTCTCGTCTGCAATTTAGCAAAAAAGCAGTCTCACCTGTGGCCAGCAGCAACACCTAACCTATGCTGGTCTGAACCCCACAACAGTATCTTGGCAAACACAACCTGGTTTTTGGTTCGGGTATTTTTTGTAGGCAATATGTTACCCCTAAGCAATACTATAAAGTTAAAAACTTCAAATTATAAAGAAGCGATCTACTCTGTAAAGCCAATTACAAAAGAATTAGGCAACTTTAACTAACTGCAGCGATGGAAGATAGCACTGATGACATTTTCACTCATGCTGACTTCAGCATGAAGATAACAATGCATCTTCCAGCCTGACCACGAGCATGTAGAGCTCTAGCTCTTTTCCCTGAGGAAAGTTTGTTACATCAGCAACAGCCTCTCACAAAGGAAAAGGAAGGAAGACACATCAGGAGAACATTTCGGAATGTGAGTATGAAGGAGTAATAAAACCAGCAAGAAAAAGCAAAGCTTCAGAAGAGGTGTTTTCCTTCTGGATGTTGCTCCTCAACAGCCAGATCAGTTCTGCCACAAAGCCTGGGCACAGAGCTCACTCATCACCTACATCCCAGATGATGCAGTCCTATTTTCGGGACTCACATCAGGCTTTCTGCTGGCTCCAGGGTGAATCTCACTCCTGCCAGAAGCTGCACACTCACAGTCTGCACACCAGACATGCTTCACCTTTGCACTGCACTAGCATAACATTCCCAGACTTCACTGGAAAACAATGGAAATGCCACACATCCACGTGGGGTTTATTTCTGTATTGTACAATTCATTTTTGTGACTGTGTTTGGTTACCTAAGAAACAGTCCCTGGGTAAAATTTGACTGATTATGTTGTCAGGTTGATTGTCAGTACCGTGGGTAGAGTTTCATTGGGTATGTGCACATGTGGGATGCACAAAAATTTAAAATAAACACTTGACAATTTTAGATCCTTTTTAGTAGCATTATGGAAAAAATTATATGAAAACTGAGAGAAATTACACTTTTAAGACATTTATTAGGATCTGTATTATATTTTGAGGTTAACTTAGCCAAAGAAAAAGAAAAGAGAATAGGCCTTCAAGCAGAAAAGAGGGGTATTTTTAGAAAAACAATCTGTATTGGAAGGTTAGTAACACAGTAACTTTACAAATTCTGCAAGGTTGTATTAAGTACTGAACTTATTTTAAAATAACAGCAGCGCTCATTGCTTTCATTTATCATTGCCTTACACAAAATATTGAAGCATAACAGCCTTATTTAGTGAATTTCCAGTGTTAAAATCTCTAAATGACTGATTATTTGGGCACTAGAGATATGTGCAATTTTACCTGCAGCCCACATTATTTAGATTCAAAGAACTTGCTAAACAAAAAACAAATAGCTGGTTGAGTGATTAAAACCTTGTTGTTAAGCACATGCAATACAGATTTTCTATGACCACTCTCCTCTCTCTCATGGAAAGAAAGAAGCAGTCATATCAAATAGAGGTAATTCTGCAAATATGATGGTGAGGAACATAAAAAAGAGAAAGAAAAGAAGGAACATCACTTTAATTACCACAGACATGATAAAACAGAATGTTATCAGGGTTCTGATAATATTGCAGAGGTTGCTGAGAAGCATCCTGTTTGAAAGGTTTGTAAGTCGGGATAAATGTGGGCACCAGAGAACAGGTTTTTGTCAGCAATCTAAACACATTTCCCCTTATTATGGTCTTCCAGCATTTTTTACAAATGTTTTTTCACTCTCTTTGTTGTAGTTCTAACTACAATGGGGATTTGCTGAGCAAAGTTATGACATATAACCCCTTTTCCTCCCATTGTGTAAGACTGCTACCACTGCTTCTGAAAGCTCAGAAAGGATGCTAACAGCAACACACGCTTCTGTGATAAATAACATTGATAAAATATGGCTTTGGGTGGAAGAGGAGGATTGTTTTCAAGCACTTCGGCATCAGTTTTCCTACCACAGGTGCAGAACTTTTCGACCAAGGACAGAAGGGCACACAGTAAAACCTGAAATCTCTGGGGAACAAGTCACTGATGACTCTGTAACAGTGGGGAAGAACAATCAGTCTTGCTCACTTGTCCTAAGCATGGCACACTTGCTCCTAAAATGCTCTTCTGGCTGGCTAGCAGCCAGAGGTTTCTGGTGCAAGTCCCTACAAGGTCAGTTATATTTTTCTCTCATTAAAAAATAATGTCAGAAGCACTGTAGCATGGTGGCTCGACAGTCTGATGTGTCCTGCTTAGAGCTCTGGCCTTCTGCTCTCAAGCACCGGTTGGGGATCAAAACACACAGCAAAACCTCAATGAATTTCCAGGTCTGCTGCACTGGAACAGAGAAGGGTCTTTGGGTTTTGATATTATGAAGACATTTTGCTTTTGGGAAGGTAAACAGACCATATGTTTGGAGAGATGACTGACTTCTGCAGGGATTTAAAAGAGCACAGATCTATTTTGTTGATTATTTCTATAATGAGGATAGAGTGAATAAACACATTACCAAAAATCCAATGTACTGCAAGAGTGCTCCAAATGAGAGTATAACTCTACGGTGTACAGCATTTATTGCTTGACATGATGTATTAATGGACAAGCTACCTGAAAAGAATCTTATTTTTCAAAATATGTTAACATTTCACCATTATTTCCTCCTACTCTGCAATACAATTTTTTTTCTGATTTTTTTTTTTTTTCCAATTTGTCTTAGGGGAGATGGAGCTTGGGGAAGAAGAGTTTGAAAAAACAAACCAAAACCAAACCCTTCCAGTTGTTCAGTGAGCCCAGTGACTTGCACAGTCACCTGCAAGATAGGAGATAAAAAACATAAGCTCACCCTCTACAAAGAAGGAGAACGAACCCAGTTTCATGTCTTCATCTTGCAGAAGGCTTCAGAATGTGAGGCTATAGAATTGGCCTTGGGGCTGTCCTGTGCAGGGCCAGGGGCTGGACTCAAAGATCCTCACAGTCCCTTCCAACTCAGGATATTTTATGATTCTACGGACTTTTCCTTGGTCCACTTAACCAAGATTGAATCAATTTTATGAAGCAGAACAGAAATTTTGCAAGACTAAGTCCATGTCTGGAAAAAAATAGAGCTTAAATCTGGTTTCTTGGTTCAGACTAGTGAAAGAAAGTTGCTCAAACAACCAAACTCTTAGGAAAAGCACTGGGACAAAAGGGAAATATGAGGAGATGAAACCCAGCATTTATGGCTGATGAAGCCTGGAAGAATCAAAAGATGACAGGTTATATTTTGATATCCTCTTCTATCATAAAGCGTCCGAAAGATGCTTGCACTTATGAAAGGGTGATTTTCTGCCTGCAAGAAGGGACTAGCTGCTCCTTGGCTGCTGCTCCAGGGCAGTGCGTGGGCAGGAGGGGATCTCTGATACAGGGCTCTGGAGTGGACTGGCAGCTAGGAAAAAGCTGCCATAAACAAAAGAGATGTTGCGGTGCATTAAGGCATTACTTATATAATTGTCACAATTAAACCCTGCATTTCTCCAAGCCTCCTCACATAAGAATGTGGATCTCACCATCTAAGACACAACCTTTTATTTATATATTTCTCTACTGCTGCAGGACAGGCCATGACCTTGGTTTTTACTGGCTGCAAATTATAGTACACGGAACAAACAAAATACTCACAGTGCTCTGTTAGCACAATTAGTTGCATCAGTATGTTATTCAAAATCACTTAAGAGCTACAGTGAATGGCTTCAAATAGAGCAAGGCTGCATCTTTAGAAGTGTTACCATTTTTCCCTCTGTGCTGCATGAAGGTGTGCTCTTGCATTCAGAGCTCCCAGGCAGGCATTTGCCAGCTGTTTTGGCTCTAGAGAAGAGGACCTTACAACCTCTCCAATAAAGACTGAAGGGGGAGCTCTGTTAAACGTCTCTCTACAATGCTGGGAGCAGGTCTGTTTTCTACTGCTGTTTTATTTCTACAGTTGATGATTAAATAACCCACCGTGCAGTTGCCTTATGGCAGTCAGTGCAAAATTAAATATTTCGCCATGCAGAGTTCATTAGCCATCAGAGTTTCCTAGTTAATTCGTTAGGCCTCTATGAATTCCCAGGGAATATTATAAAATTATAATTTTGGTCTATTCTCCTTCAACCTATTACAGAATACATTTCATTTTCCCATATCTAAAGCATAGTGAATGAAACTATTAGAGGAGAAAACACATCTGGATCTCATTTACATTTCTTTTCATGCAGATCAACACAACAGGATGAATTCAGTCCTTCAATATTCTTTATTCAGGGAAGGAAAAAATCAAAATGAAAGAAATACTAGATTGCTCCTCCTACTACATAGCACTAATGATTTTTTTTTTCCCATTTTTGCTGCTTTTAAGGCAAGAGTCCTATTTCAAATTACACAGCACCTCCTGGAGAAGGGAAAGAGCATCTGGAGGAATGAAAAAGCTGCCAACTGAAATTCACGCCTTAAAGCCCCAGACATGCCTCTTCAACACTGCCTATGTTCAGCTGAATGAATTCAACCTTGCAACTACTCTCCACATGAGAAGTGATATTTTCACCTACACGCTGTAAAAAGGTCCCAGTTTAGATGTGGCAAGTTGGCTCATGGGGACAATATCAAGACCAGCCAAATAAGAGAAGATTTACCCTTCTGAACCCTAAGGAACACGGTCAAGTCCAGAAAAAAAAAAAAAATTCTATGCACAGTAGAACACACAATTTTTCGGTTATTTCCCATTTTCCAAAAAACTTCAACCCATTTAGCAGATGTAGAGGTGGGAGAATGGGCTGAATGAAAGCCATGGAGCTCTATAAAGATTGCCCCATCACGTTCCAGGTACCTAAGGGGAAGGAGCAGCTGAGAAAGAGCAGGACTTAATGAACTCATATCAGCTCTCAAGTTGCAAGGAAAGAATAAGGAGGATAAATGGTCTTTCTTTTCTGAGCAGTTAACCATCTCCTGTAGCTTTGGCACTTCTAACACAACCTGTTTTATCGGACCCTATACACCCTCCTCCTCACCTCAGGGAAAAATAAAAAGGAGATAATTTGGACAAAATTGGTGTTAAAAAAAAAAAAAAGAAATTTAGTTCAAACAGAATCTATAAACTGTCATGGCAATAAAATGCTCCCCAGCAGACCTGATAAGGTGGGAAAAGGCTCCATTTGGCTTTAATGGATACAAGATCTCAAAGGAGATTTACCTGACAGTAGCACACACCCTGCCTTCTCACAGACATTTTAGACACCTGAACAGCTTCATAGCACATTTTGTGCAAAATACTGAGCCTCCATAAACAAGGCTGAAATTATTTTTGACGGAAAACTGAATTTATTAACTTTTCCTTACTATCAGTATTTTTAAATTCAGATATGAGGTCCTAAAGCATTGGATATGCTTCTCATCTTGCCAGCAGTTGTGCCACCACTCGTCCCTCCTGAACTGCTCTACCATCAATGATGAGCTTGAACCTCTGATCAGTTCCCATTTCCCAAAAACACCCAGTATATTTTCATGAATACAGACATATTTACTGAAGTCAACATTTTCTTTTTGCCAATACTAAAGTTGGACTTAAAACTTATCCCTAATGTTACACTGAGGTGAGCACCTTCTCTCACAACTACCAGTTTGACTAAATCTTCAGTGTTGATCTGGATGTTAATACACTTCATCCTGAATATTCATGTACTCAAGTGAAGCTACACACACAGAAGCAAATGTGTATACAAAAACATGCACATATCTTTGGTTCTGTGTGTATTTATCTGTCATGCTTGCTCATTCAGGTGTGTGTCTGGTGACAGATACAAAACAAAAGCCAATTCCAAAACACAAAAAACATCTAAGTTTTCCAGAGGAGTGGATAAAAGAATTAATCTTTAAGGCTTACTGAGCTCTCAGCAATTGAATTTAGATTAATTCAGACAATACAGTTGCTTAGTGTTTCATTTAACTTCAACAGTCCTCATTATAAATAAAAGCAATGTACCTCATTCTAGATAAACCCAGCCTGAATCCCAGCTAGGAAGCACGAGGTACTGATGCATCTTCTGCCTTTGTGCTGAGCTCTCTGTAACACTGATCATCACAGTTTGCAGCTGTACCATTTCCTAATTTCCAAAGGCAAGGCTACCCAATGGAGAGGTATCCTGGCTATTAATGTTGGGGTTTGGTTTCCCAATTGCTATTGCCCTGTTCACACTCCAAGTACCATTGGCTGAAGAAAATATTAGCACATTTGACCTTGTACCATGACAAAGTGAAACCTGGGAGAAGAAAAAGAAGTAATTTCTTTAAAATATAAGGTGCCAAATACTTTCTAACCCTGGTGTGGACACATGAAAAATGGTGTGTAAATTCCCGTTTTTCCCCACGTGCTTTTGCACATGTCACAAAAGGGCTCGTGCTAGAGTTCTGTGTCCTGAAAAATAGTATCAAGCGTGAAGAGGCACACCAGGCACACTTCCTAATGCACAACAAACCCGTGGGGGTCCCACAGAGCTGTGGGCTCATTCCTCATAACCTTGACAACTGACCTGCTCCTGTTAACTGATACAGAAAGCTGTTTTACAGACCATTCCTGTAGGAAAGAGCAACAGGACCATGACATGCAAGTGCAGGTTCCTGCATGCAAAGAAGTGATAGCCCTAGCTTCTCACTGCATGGAGAGTCCTGTCTCTCCAAAGCAGATTTCAGAATCGACTGAAGCACCTCTGAAGGTAACAAAGTGCTGTGTTAATGTTTCTCTGCTCTTCCTCCTGAAGCCCTGTTTCGCACACACCTGAGATACTGACAAGAAAACATGCTCTGTTTTGTCTTCAGTATCTGATCTTGATATATTTATAACAATCTCAATTAGAAGATTTTGATGGCTCTGTTATAAAATGATCTCTTTGTAGCATCCCTCAAATTTATGCACTTCATCACTCCTGACTTCTATGCCTTTTGTTCTTCTTTTGTTACGAAGAGAACAATAACAGTGGAGTATACTGACACAAATTAGAACAGCTTATTCTCATTAACTCCTCCAAGAAAGAGAGCAGAGACTGAACAGTATCCACAGCAGCTCTCTCCAATGCTGATTTATGTTACAGAACTGCAGTTCATTAAAAATGTGCATGTGAGATTGCTTGCACAGAAGCAAACATAAGCAACTGGCTGTCTGAAGCCTGTTCATTTTCAATCTTGTACTAGGAGCCTAAAAACATTTTAATTCTCTCTACCATACCTTGTGCCTCTCTAAACTCTGCCCCCTCCTTTTCTTCTTGCCGCAGGGACACCTCTGCCTGTGTGCTTTGTGTACTGCACCAACGCTCCCAGCACAGAGTTGGTGGCTTGTTTCAGCAAGAGCACACATGCAGTGGAAGTGGCTGGGTTTACAGATGCCTGCTGTCCCTCAAAGTGGTTCATGGGGCACAATTAAATCTCCTTCTTGGCCTGCATTTGCAGCTGCTACACGGTGGGACCCTGAAACCTGCCCAGGTCATGAACATTTCCAGTGCTTGCAGCCAAACAAAGCCATTAATTCGCAAGGATTTGTTTCCAGGTTTCCTTGCTGTTCCCCATAAACAACTGTTGACAGGTCTCTAAAATCCAGTCACACTGAATTGCTTCACTAATTTGCATATGCAAATAAAAGCAATTCAAAGTTAAGTGTCAATTTCCATAAACATTACAATATCCGGCTTGTAAATATACACGTACATGTGAAATACGAAGCCTAATTAGACCTCAAGAGTATACATAAATAACTTTTATTGTTTTTTTCATTTTGAACCTAAGCTTTCAGGCTCTTGAACTCCAAAAACAAGGGTTTATTGGTTGCATTGTGAGATATATTCTGCATCTGATCCTTTAACTTTGGGAGCTGCAGAATGATGCTAATTTAAACTAATTTACAGAATGAAATAATTTCTCAAGAGCCCCTTTTTTCACAGGTCATTTTTGTTATTTGGGACTAGGTAAGAAAAATAAGTCAACACTAAATAAGTCTTCAGCCAACAATTCCAGGTCTACATGGTGATGTCAAATGAATAGGGCTCATATTTTACTTCAGGGAGGTATATGATAGATTTCTTAGCAGCAAGATACCTCTGGCTTTAATAATGAGAACTTTGAATCACACGGCACCTTTTGTAGCAGGTAGATAAAAATATGAAAAGAAAATAAAGAAGCATAGATCTGCTTCCACAGTATACATAATATTTCTGTGCTTATTAGCTATCATTGCAGACATTATGATTCTTACCTCAAAGTTTATATCAGATGCAACTCTAATGAAATCAAAGTTAAGAGTCATGTAAAGTTTGATGCATCTCAAACAAAGCTTATTCCCATTTTCAGAAATACTTCTCTTTTCTTCTCCCAAAGTTTTAAGTGAAAACACAGAAACCTGATCACACAAATCCACCATTCTTACAATTTTAAGGAATATGCATTTTCTTAAAATCAAGAAGAAGAAAGCACTTTCAGACACATGTAAAAACAAAAGATAGTCAATGACACATGTGAGCAGGATTGGTAATTTACCAATATTTCTTTAATGTTTGCATCTCTTTTGTTTCTACTGACAAATTTAAGGGTTGTTTGGAGAGAGTGAATAAATAACATACTACAAAATTCATATCCAGTCATACATGAAGAATTAAACTTGAAATTGAATCTTAAATTTATACATACATAGATCCTGTATGAAAAAACCATACCTGACTTTGTAAAATCTTCAGGCCAGGACTACCCTTTTGTTTTACAAAATTATTTGTGCAATGGGATTTTGACAATGACCACACACCTTTAGGTTTTATTGCTTTTGACAGGCCAATTTCTAGTTGCAGCCAAAAAAGAAAAACTTAACTACTGTATATACCAATACCAGTGTTAAATAAATCAATCAACACCTGATTTTCTAAAATATTTACAGTATCTACAGACATTTTTTTTTTTCATAAAGCCTCTTTCTACATGTCTTTGAAGAAGCAAAGAAAATTCAGCTGTTATGATGAGAAAAAAAATGTTTGGACACAAATTTTGGAAGCATTTTAAAAATAAAGGAGAGGTGGTACAGTGGCAAAATATAGTATGAGTGTTAGAGATGATATGGGGTCTAATGCTAGAAAAACAACTTGGTGAAGGCACACACAGAGTGGAGGCTTACTGAGAGAAAGAAAGAAGGTGCAGGAAGGCAGGGAAGAAAAAAGAAAAAAATCTGTGTTTCTAGAACGTCAACATGATCCTTGGGGGATTTCTGACAGAACTGCAAGTGTATTGTTATCATTATTTTAAAGAAAGATATAGAGGACACTGTGTCCTGTCTACAGTATTTCTCCAAAGAAACTATCATGTATACATTTGCAAAATCCTTAGATTTCTCATTTTAATCAGGACCCAGTAGGAAATGAGGCTAATCATTGCTTCTGTAGCATTATGCTGCCACATCCATCCACAGAGCTCTAACACATCCATGTTTCACAACACATCAGGGTTCAGCTCACCTGACAGAAGGCAAATATGACAAGATTTAAAAATAGCAGCACAGCTAAACTGCAATTTTCCCCTCTAACCAGCATGTCCTAATCTCTCAGCTTTGATCTCCTCTTCATCTGGGAAACCTGACACTAAACACTGCAGGCAAATTTGTTTCACCTAGCTGTAAGCGCTTCCTTTGGGACAAGGCATGAGTGAAACTGAGGTTTATCTTTCTCCCATGCCTGAGTTTAAACTTGTACTGCAGAGGGGCACCTATTCCACAGCCTGGGAGCTTTTGAAAGATAAATCCCAGTGGGGCTGACACAAAAAGCAACTAAAACATTTACAGCTCCAGCTAGCCCATAATCCTGAATGACTATACCTGTCACCTGTACCTTCAGCAGGCTCACCAGCTTAACTGTGAGAGAGTTTGGCCATCCAGCCCTGGCAGAGTATGGCTAAGGCATCCTCTGACCACTGGGCACAGATTCTGAGAGCTCTTAGAGGATGTTTCACTTGTAGCAGCTTTCTAAACAGACCAGGGTTGATGAAATAGCACCACCACAACCCACAGCCTTAAAGTCACTTGTTACTCTAGGCAGCAATTGCAGCCATGTTACTGGGCATGCCCCTCCTTCAAGAAAACACCAGCATAAATAAAAAGCAGCTTCTCAAAGAGACAAAATCTCAGTACTACAATTCTCATCATTATCAAATATATTAAATACAACTAGGCACTTAACATAGGTTTACCTGTCAGATGCAGAGACCCACTCTAGATTCAAGCACCTGTGTGGTTTGCATGTTCAAAGGCCTTGAAAAACACTTCTTTTTTTCCCTGAGAACTCACATCATTTTCTTCCTTTTCTATGAACTGGGAATGATAGATCCTCAGAAGCCATGCAGTACCTAGACATTTTCCAAGTGCTCCCTGAAATCCATGACAGGTTTACAATCATCTCCTCAGAGAGCAAGCTAGAAGTCTATTCATAAAGTATAAAATTTGCTTAGTCCCCAGTGGAATCTCCACTTTGAGACAGAGACAAATATTTGACTAGCTAATGGCTAATTAAGGACTAACATGCTAATTAGTGTTATAATGGATTTTTTTAAGCACTTACAGAAATAATTAGACCAGGTATCAAGATGCAGTGAGCACAGACATGACTTATACATTGAGGATAAAGTCTGAATCAACCCTTTCTTGCAGTTACCTACATTTAACACCTTGGCATGACTGCTATCAATGGCTCTGCTTTTTCAGAAGTTAGTTTTGAGTCAGCTCTGAAAGTGGGACAGTTACTCTTTAGGTTCTAAGTAAGGCCATACTGGTACATTTAAAATCCACCAGGTACTGCATTTCAACCAAGGAGAGAAGAGCTTACCTATAGAAGTACTCTGATACATCAAAAGCCAAAGTAATCAAACACAAGGGCAGAAAGATATTACAGATAAACTGCTTTTGGACAGTGCAGTCCAAATGATGGAATCCCATTGCCTTAAAAATTAAAAAGCCTTGAATATTTGAAATTAAGGAGAGTATAAAGTTAATGAGAGGATTTTCAGGGCTATACCATCTTTTAGTTCAAAAATTTGTGGGTGACCGCTGGCTGGCATCCCTCTCCCACCACTTTGTGTTCTGGCCTGAAATCTCTGTACCTTCGTGGCCATGCTGAGCCACATATTGTTTACTTACGTCCAGATTATCAAGAGCTCTAAATCAAACTGTTCCCTTCATTATTTTTCTCTCAAATCATCTGCACAATTACAGTATTAATTCTTTGGTATTTCCAGGTCAGTGAGCAAAGCTGTAAAAATTCATTCTTGAAATCACATTATAAGGACCTTACTGGAAACATCCTCTTTTGTAATGAACGCTAATGAATTAATCTGGTTTTATTTCTTTTGGTGATTAGGTGGTCATTTTGCATATTCTGACTTTTTCAAGTTTAAAAAAACTCAGACCAAAGCTAAATGGTGTTTTAGAAATTCAGTTCAATGCCCTCTATTTATTTTTTAATCTTATCAGAGCATATTGTTGCAGGAGAAAGAATAATAGAGTATTTTGCTTGTTTGAGCATCCAACAAAAAATCTTTTATCCCTGTGTTTCTAGTTCTGTTATTTGCAATTCCACGCTTTCCCTCAATGAGCAATGCAGGGCTGGCTACCATAAAATCACCAGGGTCAGTCTGCTTAAACAACACAGAAAAAATTGCCTTTGCTGATGCCTCCAGGCTTACTAAAAATCATCACTAGTGGCCTGGAGAGATCCTGATTCAGCTCCTTGAAAACTCTTCAATAAATCTCAATGAAAACTACTGCTCCTAACACTTAATGTGCAGGTTTGTTTAACATTTTCTTTAAGTACTACAGGAATGAAAAGTATGTTATATTCATAGAAGTACTCCCAATATGCAAAATAGAAATAATTAGAGGAACAGCAATTGTTCCTCACCTAATAGTAAAAAACACACAGCCAGGATTTTTGTCAAAATAATCCTAGGCTTTTATTGCACTGTGACAACCATAGATTTCTCCCTGTACTGTTTGGTTTCTACTGTCAAGTTATTATAATCACCCACTCCTGGTTTACATTCCCTCTTTTTACCTCATGTGTGGTTTTACAATAGATATAATAAATCCAGATGGGAATTTTCTTTCTTAGAATTCTTGCCACTTTCTCTATATTTATTTTACATCTATGTGTGTAGATATTTATTGATCATACCCATCTACCCAAATCCAGGGTATAATGAATAAAATTTTACACTCCTAGTGTTCTTTACTGCTAAGCTTGTTTTTTTAGGTGTGCATAAGCCTTCTTGTTGACTTGTCTCCATGGAATTAACATGGGATTCAGAACAGAACCATGAAACAAGTTGAAAAGATGATGGGGGAAAATGTGTTTTTCTAGGTACTGCTAAATTTCATGCTTTAAAATGAAATTAGAATATAAATTCACAGCTTTCAGCTTCCAATATATTTAGATGTACTTTCAAATATTAAGTCCAATTACGAGTAATTTGAGGCTAGATGGTCTCCTTGTTATTACTCTGAAAGCTTTCTTTGTCTTTCATAACCTGTGGTGACAAGGCAGAAAAAAGCAATTTTTATGAGCTAGTAGCAGACACTTTTTCTGTTCTAATTAAAAGTCATAATTACATTTTTGATTAACCCAGAATTAACAATAAAACAGATTAGTTATCAGCATGCTACATTTTGTGAAACAATATCGAAGCTTAGGAAATTTTAAATTCTCTGACATTCTTAGCATAACTAGATAAAGCAAAAACATAAATGCAATTTATGTTTAACAATCTCCTATTTTGACATCTTATTTGAAAAATGAGCAGAATTACCAATTCAGACAAACTTCTATTGCTGCAGATTTTTGTTGGTTCCCAAGACATGTGTTTTGCTTGCATTATTTTAAATAACTTAATTGCATAGTAAGTTGTTTTTTCTTTTCGATAGCAAAAGTCAGTTATTGAGTGTTTGAATGTCAAAAATGAAGCATCTTAGAAGGGTGATTTGATACTTCTAAAGAGAGCCAGTACTCATTGCTTTCCTTTTCTTTTAATTGACAGAAGATGTCACGCGAAGAATAAATCCATGACCTGACATGATGGAGGCCATGCAGGACACAAGTCAGAAAGGCAGACTCCACCTCAACATGCTGCTGAACCATAACAAAGTAATCCATGGACTGTTGCCTCCTCCCCAAAACACAGA
Source organism: Corvus moneduloides (assembly GCF_009650955.1). Lineage (NCBI taxonomy): Eukaryota > Metazoa > Chordata > Aves > Passeriformes > Corvidae > Corvus > Corvus moneduloides. Next base: position 9,308,066 of record NC_045482.1, read on the forward strand.
TTCCCTGACTCCCCTCATGTCTGCAAAACCTTTCATAAAGAGATACTGGAGCGTTTGGAGTACCTGGGCATGTAAATTGTTCTATTCTTCTCCAGAAATAATCATTAAAAATCACTTCTTAAACACACACAATTGCTATCATGGCAAAGAATAACATCCAGGTTATTTTCAAAGAATGCTAATGCTTCTCTTGAGGTAAACTTGCAATTCAACAGCGAATGGTAGAGCTGGTGTTCCACAGCTGTACAAAGGTGGAAACTTCACAGACATGAGTGAAAACTTCCCTCAAACAGCATAATATTTTTTTAGCCACAAAAGCTTTTTTAGAGTTAAATGAAATCCAACAAACCACAGGAAAGAATCAAATGTAACAGGGTTCAGAATGCGAAGATGATAAGAAGGTGTCTAGGGAAGCACTGGTGCAAGTTCCTGCAATATTCCCTAGGGCAGCCAGTGCCAGAAAACTCCAGATTCCTCTGCAGCAGAAAACTTATCTGAGAAATTTCAGCTGTGGAAAGGTGTTTAAAGCCTTTTAATAACTGAAATCATGCCACATACTTAGAAGCATATACACAAACAAACAGACAATTATAAATCATGCAAACTAAGATGGCCTTAACATATCAATAAAACTTCAGGAGTTGCATCAAGAGTGAAATCTAATTCAAACTTATAGATCAGGCTGACATCTGAAATGAGCATCTCAAATTCCTGTCACACTCTAAGAATATAAGAATTCTTTATTGAGGGAGATTTGGGGGTGGGGAGGTCCATTTTTACAACCTTGTGAAGTGTTAGAGTTCGAGTTGGGGGGGTTGTCAGAGACTACTGAAAAGCAATGACTATAGGGCAAAACTTATTTTAGTGTTGGGGAAACTTACAAGTCTCAATTCACAAAGTAAATCACTTTTGTGTAGAGGACATGAAAGACTCAGGGTTCTTGAGGCTTGACTTTGACAAAATTGAGCTTATCAGAGAGACCATACTTAGATGGATACTCCCACCACCTCTTTTCACCTTCCAACAGCTGATTAAACTTTCCTATGGCAGGTTTTCATTTCAAATATTGTAACAGAAAGTGAAGAAAAATAACACTTTATCTCATTTTAAAAAGTTAAAAAATGTAATAGACAAATGCTCATAACTACATGCTGAGAGATTGATATATTAATTTTTAAGCAAATGTTTAGAGATTCATAAACATTGACATGAACAAGCAATTTTGCACATTGACTTAATTTGAAACTTGATTCTACTTGTGCATTGGGATAAAAAAAGATTAATACTAATCTGAGTCTGCTAGCAGAACTCTTACTGTATTTGGGAGTTTAAAATAATAAGTTTTAAATTTGATCAAGTAAAGGCCAGATGCATCTCTAATTACTTTAGACAGCTTTTAAAATTCTATTAATGTTGTCATAAAATATAAAGTATCTATATCTGGTATTCTCAGAGGACCATTAGCAGAAAATCTAAATAAGGTTTAACAGGTTATAGAGAAATTATAAACTATTGAGATCACGTGTGATATTTATATGCTATAACCTTGGTCTTAAAAGCGAGCTTCTAAAATTCAGTATTACAGAATGCTGTTTTAGAGTTTTTTCTTATTTCTCATTTAAATACATCTAAAAGAGTAGCTAACAGTATTTTTGTTGATATATGAGGTAGCAGCCTTGCATAACAGAAGAAGAAATGCATATATGTGAACAAACCCAGCTTTTATTAACTACAGACTGCTAATTACAGATAAGAAAGAGGCGAGTCTTTCCTTTTACCCCCATAAATTTCCCACCTTTAAAAATTAAGAAAATACTCCGGATTTTAAATATGCCTTAGCAATTCACCAGGAAAACAGACTGTGTTCTCCAAAATAGAAATACATAGAAATACATATAGGCAAATAGCAAGAGGTGACATTTTTCCTGTTCAGCAACCTGAAACTTGATGCAACTTAAGGAAGGGGAGATCAGAAAGGGTCTAATTTTGCTGCATCACAAAGATAAAGGCAAAGGAAAAGGTGCTTCTGAGAACCTCTAAGGGTCCCAAAAAGACAAGGTTAGTTTCATAGTCTCACATTGGTACAATGGATCAAAGGTCAAGTTACTCTCTCTGCCCATAATTAAGAAATCCATCTCTTTTTCCCATCTGGGCAGTTTCTTTAACAGTTTATATCTGACACAGTTTGTTAGCATATGTGAAAAATAAGTGAATCTGAACTAAAAATGCACACCAATTTAAGTGGTGCGGGGACAGTTGCCCAGGCATGTCACTCTCTGAACAATAAACCTTGCACGACAAATCACTCTGAAGAATTTTTGAAGAATTCTCCTTAAAACTCATTGCTCTTACTTGGTAACTCAAATTTCCTAGTAAAACACACTATTCATCACATTTTTTAAAAATACTCATATTTCATACATTAGGTAACACTGGAAAAAAACATGGTTGTAAAGTAGTTACTACAATTAACTAATAACCTCCATTTCCACTGTGAAATCTGAAGATGCACCACTCCTGCTTTGGACTAACATGAAAGGAAAATGAGCATCGTCAGTAGCTGTGTAACATATGAGATGTGAAAAAAGTTCTATTAAAAATCAGTAATACTTTCCAAAGTATTCATCTTGCACAGTGACTCACTCTGAAAACAGTGCTACAGCTCTTCCCATGATATTAATTCTGAGCATTTATACTGGTAGTAATATAAAATCTTTTTCTCTTAATTTTTAACTCAAATTTTTGTCTTTTTGCAGCAACTCAACAGTTGCTATATTTCCCTCTATATGTAGCAAGTTGAGCTACTACTAAGAGTTTCAAAACCTACACTATCTAGTGACAGAACCTGTTCCCATGCCCAACCCTCACAATACTTGTAGATATCACAGGAACGTAATGCTTATCTCCACTTCATCCATGTCCATGGCACTCATACAAGCACACAAAACATTCATTGCAGTGTTCAATAACAAATCTCCAATTGTAGTTGCTAATTAGTTCACAAACCCCAAAGCAAATAACAGGATCACACACTAAATAGAGTGAGGGAAATGTCACACCATAAAAGCATACACTATATTGACCAAGAAGAAATCATTTTAGCTCCAAACTGATACTTTCAAAGTTTAGGAGAAGGCAGGGGAGCTCTTAGAAATCACATATTTTTAAATTGTACCCTCTTGATGAGTACACTGGCATAGCAAACTACAGCCTAATGTCAGTTTTCCATGAATTCCAAAAAACCTTAATTGCCTTCTGCACCAGCTCGTCGAAGCTCCTTATTCATACACCTCAGAGCAGGCAACCATTGCTCATTCTTGGCAAACTTCCACAGGCCCAGAGACAACAGAGATGTGTTGGAGTACATCTGCACCACAGGCTTTTCAGCCTAGGTCAGCAATAGCCATGGGATTTTTCATTCAATGCTAAATAATGCAACTCTTTCCCTCTCCATCCATTCACTGTTTCACCTTTATTCTTTATCTACCAAGTTTTTTGTTTGCCTAGCTTTTTCCATGCTTTGTGATATTATGTGAGCCACCTAAAAAGTCATCAGACTTTCAAACTTGATTAAATAGTTCCCTTATGGTACACCTTTGCTGTGGAAGGAAGCAAAGCTTTTACTGCATCAGCCAAGTCTTTTCAAGTAGGAGCTGTTCATAGTGTCTCTAGTTCATCGGGAAAATTAGTAATAGTTTGTACAGTTGGCAAATAAATGAGAATATTGTAACTTGCAATTGTGGAGAAGTAGAGTGAACATTTAGAAACATAGTGTTCAAGTGAAAGAAAGCTGAAAAGTTTTGAAATGTTTGCTTTACAAACATGGAGAATAAAGCTGAGGAACCAATATTCACAGTCATTTAAGTCTTACAATATCTGGAAATCACAAGTATTGCTCCAATAAAATAAACAAAGGAATTTATCATCCAGAAAGTATGATTTTGAATCCTTTGTATTCTACCAATACAATTAATGACAAAACTCTCAGAAGACAATTTTGTAAATTAAGGGTTCCTCACCTACCATTTCCTCAGCTCCCAATTACCTCCTTGTTCAATGTATTCACTTAGGGAAAATAGCAGTAGGTCAACCAAAATAAAATCATAAACTGAATTAATTTTCCCTAAAGTGCTGCCTGAATTCAGGTTGAACTCTTTTGTTAGGTACAACAGGTTTTGTACTTAGGGGGTAAGTTTACATTCTGCTTCCTTTCTGAAATGCTGTTTTGTTATTCTATTCAGTATTCTATTCATTGCTCTGTTGTCCTTATCACACTCAAGGAAATACGGTATCTATCTCATTTTATTTAAAAGTGACTTGAAAAGTACCCCAGCTTTATACAGAACTGCTTTTTCTCTTAGGAGACTAGAAGTTTCTGGTTGAACTGTGCTCTGCAGTGGCCCCTGATGGTTAAATTACTTGCTAATTCCTACTCTGCAGAATTTCTCAGGCGCAGGTAATTTTCCCTCAGTCCTGCTCTTCAGTTCTCTCTCTCCTCAACTCCTTCAAGTGAGCCAGAAGTTCCTTAAGCCATGGTTGGGGGTGAATTGAAAAAAAAAAAAAAATAAACACAACTTCAAACTTGAAGGACATATGAAATGGAGATTTTAGAATTAAAATTATTGTGGAAGATTATGGACCAACACAATATGAGAAACTGTGGTAAAAGGGAATGTTTTTAGTATTTTTCCATTTCATTTAAACTATAGTCTTTGAAAAATTAATGGGACAAATTTGAGGCAAATTTCAATTCCACTTATATTGTTATTGACAACAATGCTGTCATTCATGGACACAGAAATAATTACAGATTAAAAGCTTAATTAAATATAAAACATTTTCTACATCTCACTCTGGCTTCAAACATTTGCCTTTCACAACTTGATTTACAACTTGAGCCAAGACAAAATCAGCCTGCCATCTTTGCTTCCATCATATCCTTCAAATCTTCTTGAAACTGGCGTTAGCAGCTGCCTTTTGTTTGCTGTTGAGCATTTTCTGCTCTAGCTCAGCGGCACTGCCCAAAAAAAACCAGTAAATAAGCCCCAAAGTCCAGCAGACCATCACTAACTGCTGAATTCAAGGCTGCACTGAAGCAGTATTTGAGAAGAAAAAGTGCTGAGAAGACCAGAAGACCAAAGAATAAAAATACAGAATCCTTTAGGTTGGAAAGGACTTTTAAGATCATCAAGTCCAACCAATAACTTAACTCTGCCAAGACCACCATTAAGCCATGCTCCCCTACACACTACATCTTTTAAATACCAGCAGGGAAGTATTTAAAATACATGAAGAACAGTAATTACTCAGTTTAAAACTGTTTTCTTTATTTAGTCTTCCTTCTTATTTATGATCATGGCATAGTGGCTGCAAAATGGAAAACCCAGTGAAGCCCATTGCCATCACCTTGTGAACTCAGCTCTGCCAAATTTAAAGGCAGGTTACAGCCACCAAACATGGATGGAAAGGCTGTTCTAACATAAATGCCAAAAGCAGAGAGATTTTTGGACTGAGTATTGCTGAAAACCTCCAGAAGAAGGAAGAAATTTATTTCAGTCCCTTCCACTTTTTTCAAACAACTATTTACCACAACAAACAGTCTCAGAAGATCACAGACTCACAGAATTGCTTGGGTTCGAAGGGATCTGAGAGATCATCCAGTTTAAACTCCTGTGCCATGGGCAGGGACACCTTCCACTAGAACAGCCAGCCTGGTCAAACACTTCTAGGAATGGGGCAGCTACAGCTTCTCTGGGCAACCCGTGCCAGTGTTTCACAATAAAAACATGTCTTTGTTATAGAAAATCTACCACTTTTTAGTTTAAAGCCATTAATGACTGGATTAATCATTAAAATATTAGAAATAACCTTTAAAAGCCAATCATTCTGTCTGACAGGATCTTAAAAAATAAGACTAATGTGTCACACCAGGACAACTAAAAAAGCTTCATGGACTCTGTGTTTTTCAAGGAAGAATTCTAAATGAGAATCACACACTCGTTTATCTCTGCTCAACATTTTTCAGTGTGCTAGAAGGCTTCTCATGGGAGATATTTGCTGATATCATAGAAGGCTTTTCTGAAGATTTCCAGCATTCTTATGAGGATTCTAAAGTTCAGCAGTTCTTTAGCAAAGTCAGTCTGTAAATTCCAAGGTTTCTGGGATAAATAAGGGCTTCTGAGGTCTGGAGAGCAGTGAAACTCATGGGAGAAACCAATAAAACTGAGAGAATGCCTTATGATCTTTTTATTCCTTGCACAAATGTCTTGCCTTATTTTAGATACGCCAGAATGGTAGCTGGCAGAACACAGGCTTAGCATAACTGCAAACCACATGTGAATAAAGTGAGGACTAGGAGGGATGCAGTGCATGACAGCATAGTTCCACAAACAGAACCTCTCTAGCTTTGTAAAAGTTGCTGACTCAAACTTCAATCCAAAAATGCTAAGAGAAGCTTTTGTCAAACAGACATAGTGAAAGGTATCAAGTCTCATCAGAGAAAAGAAGGGAAAAATCCATCTCCCCCCAGCAGTCCCCCAACTTCTTGGCTTCCAAGAGAATGCTCATTTCACTGGACAAATTAAAAACTTCCTTCAAAGCATTCATCTAAAGAATTTCTCACCTCGATTGAAAGAAAAAAATGCTCCTTAGCATATATATATTTTTTTAAGCATACAAGTAAATAATCTAACAAATCATTACCTTAACACTACATAAGACTTCATGAAAGCCCAGTGGGCCATGATTGCCCATTGAAGCAGTTCATATAAAGACACCATTTAATGAGAAGTTGGATGTAGGATCTCCAAGAAGAGACCCTCTTATTGAATATAAAATTCTGGGATTCTCCAAGGAACCTCTAACAGTACAGTGGAGACCATTAACATCTTTCTGTTGGATTCCATAAAACAAATGGAATATGGCACCAATTCACCAGCTGAAGCTTACACAGCTCCTGATACCACAAGTAAGTCTAACATACGCCCTGTAAACTCAAAATATTGCATTTATCCTGAAAATAGGTTATATTGCTAAAAAACAAAATACAACAACCATCAACAAAGCAAAATATAGCCCTAGTTGTTACATATCTACAGTGGATAAATATCAGGAGAGCCTATGCAGTTGCTTTGCTTATGTAGGATTTCTTATTTGATAATGTCAGAACACCTTTTTCAAAATGAGTCATGCCAGAATTGAGGAAAATATTCTGAAAAAATATTTTGGATTCTTAGATGACATCTTCATAGTCTGAAATGTGAATTCACAAGAGTTAATCCTTTAAGGAACGGCATGCTTTAGGTGAAGGCTATGGCAAATGTGAAAAAACTTTATGGAGTTTACTCAAATGCAGTACTAAACTCCAAAATGAGTTTGGTCTTTCTGTACCAAGATCAAATTGAAATCAGGTCTATATCATAAAGTTCTGCTGGTGCAGGGATACTAACTAAAAAAAAACAAAACAAAAATCACAATCTATAGGACATACCAGTATGTTTTCCACTGCATTTCCAAAGTACATAAAGAGACAGTTTTCACAGACCGCAATGAACTCTTGAAAACAAATAAGAGAGGCAGTATAGGGCTACAGCTGCTGCACATGTTACTTCCCCAAAATTGCTCTGAGGGGTTACGTGATGGTAGTTATCTAGTAAATATTTTATTCAGTGTCATAATTCAAGCTAAATAAAGTGAAAGTCATCTACTACTGCTAAATACAGTCACTTCTGCAATTTCTTGGCAGTAAGAAGAGCAGATGCCCTTTCATCATACCCAAATTAGTGTTTGCTGTGGATTTATGAAACTTGCAGCTTCCTTGCCTATCAAAATAGTGACAGTATTATTCTGGACACGGGGAAAATTTGAATTTGATCTGGCCATGGGCCAAATCATAGGAAGTTCATGCTGAAACACAGTTAATGAGTAGCCAGAAGAAGTGGCCAGTAATTGGCAGCTCAGCTTCTGTTGTAATGAATGCTCATTAGGAAGATAGACTGACTACTTGGCTCCTTCATTTATTCAGTTTTTGACCCATAATTTAAATATTCCAAACTGTTCCATTTTAAAATACAGGACAAAAAGACTGCATGATCTCACATATGGAGGTGGCAGTTCCCCAAATATTTACATGAGAAACAGCAGTTAATACACTTCACCATGCTTTTGATCATCAGAATTACATCTGACACTAAATAAACCGCAATGATAAATAGTGACAGGGAGGTACCTGTTCCAGAGAATGTATGAGCTCAAGCAAGTTTTGTCCATTCCCTAAAATGTGTCTGGGAATTTTTGTTGTTGTTCAAAAAAGGTGTTGGGAGCAGCGTGCTCCCTCAGTGCTCCACAGGGTACAGCTGTTGGGAATTGATTGTGCCCAGAGATCAAGGAAACGCAACTCAAGGCAGATGTGTGCTGGTGTGTTTACAACCAGCCAGATGCAGTCACACCCTCTACCAGCCAAGAAAATTGCTGAATCTAATGGGCAGTTTGACAGGAACCTGTATCAACTGGCATTTGGAAAATAAAATTCAGTCAAAAAGCAAGCAAATAATGAAGCAAGATGTCATCCACTCAACAGATAACAAAATCAGACCATTTGAAAAGTGGGAGACAGGCCTCTTCTTGCTTTTAAACAAAACAGAAAATCTAACCCCACAGCTGATGGTGGTGCTGAGAACAATGATAGCAATTTCTGTAACACAACTCTATGCCAGGACTGATTAAGTGCTGAAAATGGATTTGGAATCAGCCAGTAGTAAAGCAAAGTATGCAAGATCCATGATCCAAAATTAAATAGCTGAAACATAGTAATTCAATTAAATTCTCAAAAACTTTCAGTGCTAAATCACACAGATATATCACTTTTATAGATTACTTGCCTGTGTGGGTCCATCAATAAATGTTCTGTTGAGGAGTCCTTCCCACAGCTTTTATCCCAAAATGTCCCCAAAAGCATTTCTGAGACTGGTTTGGGCAAGCTGCTCTCCTAAAAATTGTTTACACATGAGCTAAAGTCTAGAAGTGACCCTTGTCAGTAAACACGCAGTGAGTTTAGAGCCCAAACGTATGCCAGGGTGCTCCATCAGCATTGTACATGCTGCATTTCATTGCTCACAGCCTAAGCTTCACCATGGTGTGAAATGTAGCTCAAAGAGCTGCAGATGGACTGTACTCAAATGTATGAATTTCTGATGCTTTCCATGAGCTGCTGAGATCTGTGGGCTGCCATCCAACAGGTTTAGCCAAGCACAAAGCATGAAAAATTGCATCAAGAGACTGTTTCTGTAGTCACTTCAGCTGAGCTGCTGAATGCCATGCTCATCACCACAGTAAAAAACCAAAACATCAGAAAGGCCTGGGATTTGTTATGTTGAGCTACCCAGCTGCTGTGGCCCACACCACAGCTTAGCAGGGACATCAGGAGACAGAGAGGCTGAAGAACATCACACAAGATGTCATTCTGACATCCCCCCTACATCTTCAGGTTTTTGAAATCTTGGTCAAACTGCTCATGCCAATGTGCTTAAATCTAAGCTCTGTGAAAGTTTGTTATTCCAATTCAGTCAGAGGAAGGAGAATGGCAGTCACTCCCAAACACATGCTGGTAGTACAGGGTGACTTGTGCAAGCAAAAGCAGCCTGTGTCAGTCAGCTGCTTGTGAGGCACAGCATGAGTGATTAGACATACACAATCTGTGTGGAAGGACTTGTTTTGCTGTTGTTTGTCATAAACAGCCTGAAGAATTATCAGTACTGATTTAAACAGGCACACACCTACCCAGCCCTTCTTCAGTGACACCCTCTGCTCTCATGCTGTGTATAAATCCAAGCCCTACTCTTGGCAGAGCTCTTTGTTTCTATACTCTGCTGTTTAGAGGGGCAGTATAATCCTTATGGGAAGGCATCTTTCTTTGCAAGGATGAGCTGTATCAGGACCACAAATCTTCAAGGATAGCTACGGCACTAATGAAGTTTGCACAGGCTCTTTGAAATTGAACAGAGTGAATAGTTGATTCAAAGCAAAATAAACATGTTACTGAGTATGTAATAGGTAAATAAACATAAGAATTGTAGTGTTATATATAACACCAAATATCACAGTGAGAGAATGACAATAAGAAGCGTGAGATAACTTCTATGGCTAAAATGAAACCATGACAGCAAAGGACAAACACCTGCCACTGATTTTGCACCAACTTACCCAAAGGAGTAGCTGGATGTGTTTTTCTTATCTGCAGACATATTAGTTATAAATACTATTCCAATATCAATACAGAACAATCACCCAGTAAAACACACTTTAGGCACAGATCTATCTCTGCAAACCAGTTGGGTTTTCAGACTAACATTAGTCACAAACATACTCTTTGCTTTTGTGCAACTAAACTTCTTATCTCTTGCCTGGGGACACAGAACTCAGAATATTAGGTTTCAATGACTCACTTTTAGTCATTTTTTTTAAAAATCCAATTATATTTGCATCATCAGAAACAGAAAAACAACTCATTTTGATGGCACTCACAATATGTCTTTTTTTTTAAGAAAGAAAAAAAGCACTAAAACATTTACTCGTGACCTTTTATATTAAAAAGGACACTGACAAATACAAACTACTTTCACCTTTACTTACCACTGGTCAGTGTTCTAACTGGCAGAAGTATGAATAACTAAAAAAATAAAGTACTTCAGATATGAAATGTAAATGTGCATGCTTACATAGCTCCTCTATTTTGATCTGTACACTATATTAAACATCATGCTGAACCATCAGGCCAAAGGAACAGTGGCCCTTTCGCTATATGAATGCTTTATTACAAACACAAGTGCAGGCTTCTCCCCATTTTCCCATCACTATCCTGTTATCCACACTTGCAGATGCCCACAGACAAGGAAATAATTTAATTAGCATACACAATTAAACCAAATGACAGTATCAGGGCCCTTATGTTCTTATTTTCATTACTAAAGCTTATTTTGTAATGATAGTCATCAATTATTTTTCAGATTTTGAAGCACAATCACAAAGTAAGAAAATGTTTCCCAAAAATTACTATGGAGGATTTAAGAGTTTGTATTTCCTGTGGCTTCACTACAAAAATAAATGCACAAAAAATGTAGTCAGCAAGCACAATTTTTGAAAGGTCTGACAGCAAAGACATTTAGACCACATCCTTAACAGAAACTTTTACCAGAACAGCATCCTGCAACAAATACAGGGCAGAAAATAAAGGACATATTTTTTCATATGTCCAAGAAGGTTTTGTACTTATAACTTTCCTATGTCTGCTTTAGGAAAATTTACCATTTAGGAATCTATTTGAATTTATTTAAGAGTCTTGACTGACTACCAATCGGGAGCCAAAATGTTTCCTCAAGTGTTATCATTTTAGTTTTTTTGAAAGGCTGTTTTGTAGCACTTTGCACTTCAGTAGTGGGAGTACAACAAATACAACACCTCAGTATATTTAACACAGGAGGTTTGCAATGGGAGCCAACAAAAACAATGGAAGTGATTTCTCCCAGTAATACCCACATTAAAAAATACATTTGCTATTATGGGTTTGCCATTCATGTATGATATTAACTTTCTGACACTGCTCATTCATTTTCAGCACTTTGTTCATGCATGGAAGACCGCTGTGCCCTGAGGAGTTGTTGTAGACAAAGGGGGGATTTTTACCGCAGTAACTATTCAGATTTTGTGCTTTTATTTAGAAATGCATATGATTTAGGAAGAAACAAACATTTTCCCACGTATATTTTTTTTCATCTGAAATCTTATGCTGTCACAAACAGGATCTGATTTTTTAATCAAATGATAAATAAAGCCAAAGTTCTGACTCCCTAGTGTTATTAAGACAAAAGAGTCTTCCAAAATGCAAAATGATTTTGTACTAAAACCTTCCCTTACTCTGGTATGAGCAAATCACTTACATGTGCATGCACTTTTATTTTTTTTAAATTTATAGCTGATGATTTAGGTTTTATATACAGAAATTATGTGAAAATATGGGTTGCTTTGAAAGATGGTTTTGCATGCACATCTAGAGCCATTCCTAGTATAAATTAATGTATTTACATCTCACATTAACACTTCTCACTTATTGAGTGTTTCTATTGTCTCAGGTTGCTGCTATGTTGCTAAGGGCCAGGTATGCAAATATTAGCATATTATAAACTTTTTTTCCCCATAAAAAAAGCTTCCCTGTTTTAAAATCATTATGTTATTGTGATATTTAGCTGTTATTTCCTCATGAACTTCAAATATATTTCAGTCTAACAAATTCAAATCCCTTTAATAAACACTCCTTGCAGCTTGTCCATACCTTCCTACAAGTTTTATACACGTTTAATAACTTTGTCCTTTGTTATACCTTCATAACTCTTTCCTCAAAATATATGTAAGTCATACAAAACCTGTATTAATTCAGAAGGGCTTGGCATATTATTTTGGGAATTTTCAGCCCAGATTTCTGTTACATGCTCAGTCATATTCAAAAGACAGGGTCCACATCAGCTGAGGTTCAGGTTATAAATGTAACAAATAAAACTGTGTTGACTGTGGGTAGGAATGATTGTGAATAATCTCAAATTTGTATAGTACACCATAAATCACTGCCACCTTCTATTCATGTGAGCACGTACACATTTATTTGTTTATGGAAAACAGTTCTTAAAAAAAATTCTCATAATGTTGCAGCATATGCTACACAGGGAAATCGCCCCTTTGATCTGTATAAACCTACATGTTCAAGACATCTTTAATCTAAAAAACTTTCTTCTCTATCACCTGTGCAGAGTTTTTAATTAAAAAGTTGAGTCACTAGAAAAAAAATGAATCTGAGTTAAGAAACTTGGGAAAAAGAGCTTTCACAATTTTCTTCAAAATAGGCATAAATTGATAGTGTATTCTAATTATGAACACACTTGAGAATAGTTAAGCTAATGAACATTTCCCCTAAATGTTACAAATACTAACAATAATTGACTAATAAGTATTCACTGGAATAATTACTTACAGTAAATTTTAAAATAATCTTGAAAAGATCATAGGGCCTTTAAAAAAGAATATAGATGCATCTTCTTGTAGCAGTAGCAAAACCAGTCTTGAAATTCCTTTAATCTAGCAGACACAATTTTTTTCTAAACAGGAATATAAGAGAACACATATTACATTCACCACACATGTAGCTTTTATTTTACTATGCTATCACCAAAATTTGTATTTTGCCCATTGCAAACTGTGCACTCAGCAGTCACAGAGCAGTTTTACTGAAAAGCATCTGAAGTTACCAAAGGTCACTCTCAGGAGGATGTATTACTCAGTGCCTGCAAATAAGATTTCCACTTAATGTTTCTCTGCATGAATTTGATCCTAAGAACTTTAGTCACGATTCAGCAAAACCTCTAAAGAACAGGCATTATCCCCCTGCCCTTGATGGGGGTGGAGAGGTTACTGGACCCTTTTGAGTAAATCTGGTTCTTTCTTTCAGCCTGAGAGGTGAGGTAATCCTGAAGGAAATGCCTCAAATACAAGGACATGAAAAATAAGCTGGATGACTACACGTGTTGTCAGAAATACCAGTAAGAACAGAAACTTTGTTGAGCTGGATCCAGCGAGATGGAGGAGCAACTAGCACAAAATTTATTATTCCAATGTTTTTAAAAAAAAAAATAAATAATCAGATTTCATTGCCTTTTAGCTTCTGGACCTGGACCTCTTACATGCACTAGCAACACTCTCAGGTTTTTTTCTGCAACCACAGGATTCAGAAGTTCTCATTTATGAGTGCAAACTGAATCTCTCAGGTAACCATTTGAAAGTCCAGAACTTAAGAGAAATACTTAATGTCACACGATCCATCATAACAAAAATTAGAAGAGTTAGAAATAGCTTTTTACTGAGGGTCATATCAGCATTCAGCCCTAATCAAATGGTATCAGATATTCAAATGCAGTACAAATCCACTTAAAGAATGTTTCTTTAATCAATGGATTGACAAGGCCCCAAGGAAGCTGCAAAAGGCAATCAGTATATGCTGGCAGGGAACTGGAAATGTAATTACAATCTAGAGAAAGGAAAATTTCACTGTGCCCTTCAAAATGATGCAAGCTCTTGTCATTTGCATGATGTCTTTCCTACCAATAAAAGACACAGAATCCCCTTTCCAGCATATTTTCATGTTAGCCATTTAGTACATCCACAAACTTGTAAAGTTGGGAAAGAAAGGAAAATGAGTTTTGAATAAAGGTGTGCTCGACTTGAAGTTAAATTTCTGAGTTCACAACCCATCTCTCACAATACTTGGGAATTTCTGCCACACAACCTGACACTCAATAAGGCCCTTTTTAATTGTGCCAGAGCTTTCAATGATACAACATTAAAAAGAAGAAAAAGCTTGTTCATGCTGATGAACTTTCAGTAACTCAGGTCCTCTGTATTCAAGTAAAATTTTTCTCTTTTTATTCCTGATAATTGTATGGCTCATTAAAGGAATAAAACCCAGCATGACATGAAAAATCACTTTAGTCTGATAAAATGAAGTAAAACTCTATTCAGCAGCAGAAGTAGCTTAGCTTGCCTCTAAGAGAGAAGCTGAACAATAATTACTTTTATTTATTACAGAACCTATCTTATGATTTTTACATTTTCAAAAATTACACTTCTAAACAAGAGGTATTCTTTCCTACTGAGAGGAAACCTCCTTTTTATTTATTTAGCATTTTCCTGAATACATACATTGCATAAATTTTAGGACAACTAAAGTTTCAATTTACTTCATGTTTAAACTTTGTCTAGTTAGAATAACCTGCAAACTGGAAATAGTTAAAGAGGGAACCAGCAAACAAAGCAGAGATGAGGAAGGAGGAAAAAACTTTTTACCAAGTTGCTTGCATGTCTTCACCTATATTTCTGAAGTTATCTAGGCAGATTTATCATTAGATCTTTTACTGAAAATCATGGAAAAACTCAGCATCAAAACCGTTAAAATTAGGTTTCAGGAAATAATCGAGGAAGAAAACATCAGATACTCAGTGTTCAGAGAGCACTGGGCATGCTCTAATAGCAAAATATTTTATGCCAAAATTGTCTGGTTCAATAAAGCCAAAGAAACTGGCCTAAACTCGGAAAGCTGTCTGGATTGCAAGCTTGAGGTCTATTTAGGTTGAAGGGGTTTTTTGTTTGTTTCTGGGGGTTTGCAGAGTGGGAGGACAGGGGGGAAGAATAGGGAGCTTGGGGTGTTTGAGGTTTCTTTTTGCCTCGTGGCTCCAGGATACAAAGTTAGAGGATAACTAGTCTTTCTCCACAGATCAGTCACCTCTTTTTTTCTCCAGTCACTACTAGGATGATTTCACTTTGCATCCACTCTTCCAGCAAACACAACACAGTTGCCACTCTCTCCCTTCTCCACTATCTTTTCAGTTCTCCTGCTGCTGCATAAAAGAGTCATCTAGTTAAAACTGAAACTCCAACCTCTCTATAAGCATCACTTAAAAAACCAGACATGAGAGACAAGCTGTTCCCGGTCCAAGCTACCCAATTTCTGTGGAACAACCCATGAAACCTCCCTTGAGCTGAACTGAAACAAGGTGAGGATCCCTCCTGGGGAGGGCACAGAGGAGAGCTGGGAAGCCCTGACAGGTGATACTCCAAGCCTTCACAGATGGCTTCTGAAGAAGGTTCAAAGGCAACTACTGATGGAAATACCAATTATGAGCAGCTTCCCTCAAAATAATAAGCAATAATAAGTTTTATTTGCAATAGCCAGAAAGGAAAACTCTCATTGCAAAATACCCTGGTGTTGTTCGATGAGAAATGATATTTTTGTGTGAGTTAAGTGCTAGTGAGTGAGGAAGCATTCCATTTCCTCAATCCCCCACTTTATGTAAATCAAAACCCTTGCTAAACTTTGCAGTTCTATTTTTTTCTTTAATAAAAACTTATAAAATAAGAACACCTCCCTCCCCACATATACACACTTTAATAGCAACAAGCAGATTTTGGAACTTGGTTCCACATTTGTTACCAGGGAAACTGCACAGACTCAGAGATTCACATGCAAATTATTTCCTAATCTGCTCTGTCATAAAAACACAATCTAGCACTCAACTAGCAATATGCATTAAAATGCAAATCCCAGGATTATCAGTGAGCTCAGTCTTAATTTTGACTCCATTTGGTTTTTATATTCACAGCTTCTTTCCCTGCTATGAAACTGCTGCTAAACCACTCTGACTTGGCAAAAAAAATCTTCAACCTACACTGTGTAATGAAGACAGCAAGGACCAAATACCCTCTCGAGCACAGAAAAGATTCTCCTGCATTCCGAGTCAGCCTGGGCAGTGCATCCAGCCCTCATGTACAACCAGCCCTCCTGGGCCTGGGGCTAGCGCAACTTCCTCAATTGGGATCTGAACCTGCTGCTGCAAAGGTCACTACTCTATTAGCCTTAACATTTGGGTTTGCTCCAATGAAAACACACACTGGCAAAGTGCAGAATACTGAGAGAAACAGAAATTGAAGTTCTACAAGCCCAGCATTAGCAGTGCTATTTAGTACACTCCACTGAAGGAGAACTAGCCTTCACTCAGTTGTGAATGTTCAGTCATTCCCACAGTGCCTTAAATTAGTTAATCCATGTACTTCCAGCACCAATGGAGCTGCACAGCCAGAGCCTGCAGCTGCTGGCAGAGGCCAGAAACACCTGAACGTTTCTTACAGCTCTGTGAGGTCCCAGCTGCAGCAGCCGTGGTTCTGTCTCATGCCCAAGCATGGCAAGAGTCACAACTTTGTGCCCTGACGAAGGCAGCAGAAGTATATATATCTTCAGGGAATGTGATATTTACATTAGAGAATGATAAAGGAAGCTTATTTCCTGTCACAAAAACATTACAGAAACCTGTCTTCTAACTCCTTCCGCTCACTTGAGAGAGGATGTGTTATCAGCTTAAACTCCCGGGTAAGTGATACCCCAAATTTACTTTGATAGAAATTCATCAGAACCTGACAATGTGCATTTAAGCATTTGATTACATCACCCATTGGTCATTAAGGAAACCACAGTTGCATCTTCCTGTTACAGCCTATTTGATTAAGTTATATGATACATCCTCCAGCATTATTCATGCCCCTGTGCACTAGCAGCTAATTTCCTTTGCTGCGTGTCATCCAGGTTTATTAATGTCTCCTCCAAAACGAACTTTTTGAGTTATATTTTTTCCTCCTCTCATACCTTCTCACAGCTCAGTCTAGTTCTCACTGACATATTTCAATTAATTTACTCGAAGAATATACCATTACTTAAGTATATGAATACATTTTATTTCATACCTTCTTGTAAGTAGGTTTAGTCTGAGTTTAACTGCTGTTTTTTCCTTTTTTAGGGGGGTTATTTGATTCAAAAGTACTTATTCTGAGCAAATTCAGCTCTGAACCATAAATGACTGATGCAACTTTTACAAAATGTTAAGTTGCATGAGTATAACTGCTGATATTAGAACAGGAAAGATTAGCCAACAGTTTAGAGCACTGACTAAACGTGAATTTTGTCCCTGTAATGTGCGCAGGCTGCGGAAAAATATAACCAGTGCAGCACCTTCACTGTAACTCCGATAGTTTAAAAACATAAAACACATACAAAGATGGAAAACTGCTATTTTCAACTCAATTAATCTAGTTACCACAGATTTAAATGCACCCTAAAATGCTCAAAATCTTGAAACGGCATCTTCTATTGCCAGAATTGCACCATGGCACTAAAAAATAGATACCTCAAAGCACAGTATTTACTTTTCTTGCAGTTTGATCCGGTTCCTACCACAGATGTGCTGGAGCAAGACGTGCTGTCTCCCCAGGAGATGTTGCATGCAGTAGCATGTTCATGGTAAAACCCACACCCTCCAGGTTGAATCATGCCTAAATAGCACTTGAGAATCTGAGTGAGAGTTTTGCTCTGGAGGTAGCAGGATTATCATGTCTCTCTCTGCTTGCAATGTGTACTAACAATACACAAAACCACTGAGGGGTTTACAAAAACACAGAGAGAGCAATTGATAACTTTTTCCATATTTGCCCTTGCCCAAACATACATGGCATTAAAAGTACTTGCAAGCTTCATGTTCTATCTGTACATGAACATTTCTCCTAAATTTTGTCTCTTTTAAGTTTAGATTTGGAGCAGACTCTCTCCACTAAACTCGATAATCTGATCTCCAAATTTTTTATTTCCACAAAAATGGCAGAGATGAGCTGTCAGAAAACAGAGAATATATGGTAAAAAATTCAAAAACTTCACAGAGAAGCTGATGCATGATGTGCACTATGGTAGAAGTGAAGAGAAAAACCAAGGGGAACTCAGGAGGTTCCTGAAAAAGGAACTTAATAAAAGATAAAAAATGCTTTGAAGTGATTTAAGTATTTCAGGATTATTTAAACATTGTCCTGGATATGAGCAAGGCTCAATTTAGTCTTCCTTCCATAAATATGCACTTGCCTTTCTAACAGAGATCTTCTTAATCCCTTTTCTATCCTGTTATTTTGGCTAATTCCAAATGTATCAAACCCACATACAAATTCAATTCCTATTTGCCAGTGTAGTTATCCTTAACATATGCTAAAACAATAATAACCAGGGGAAAAAGATACTTATCAAGTTTATATTATTGATTATATACTATTTTTAAATGCATTTCACTAAATCCTGCAACTCTGCGCTGTTTAAGATCACCACAGAGTTTAAAAAGTAATTTGTATAACAACAATGAAGAATTACTCCGACAGAACTGTGAGGGAATTCAGCCTTCAGTGATGAATGCTGTCTGAACCTACGTCATCTCATTAGTGTTGAATTAATTAGGTTTTAATTATTCATATGACATTAATGATTACATGGAGCCCATAATTGTCAAAGTTTCAGAAATTCTTGGCGTTTTATGGTGGGAGGGGTTCAGTAGCCCTGTAAGAGATAATAACCCAAAGTCTGCATTCTCACTTTAACATACCATTTTAATTTTTATTTTCATCCTGAACTTTTAAGATTCATAAAAGCTTCAACTTAATTTTTCCCCCTACAGTCATAGAACAGTTCAGTTTTGAAGTACAAAAAGCACATCCATAATTAAAGGCTTCCATAAGAGTTATGCTGTATGATTCATTTTGTTCAAAACCAACAGCAGATATTATGAGGATACCGTTTATTATATGATTACTATTATTGAATTCTGGATATTTAATCTTCACACATTTAATATTCTACTTTTTATTTAGCTTCTTCCTGAAGAAATATTGCTTGCATGTTACAACATAAAAGGATAAATTAGGGGAGGAATAAGATTAATATTTTTTGGGAATGCGTGCTATCATTTTGATTTGTGAATGCATATGAATTAAAAAAAAAATCTTCAGGTACATTAGTCTGTTGGGGATACATGCACTAGACTTTATTCTAAAGAAGGGAATTAAAAATAAAATATGAGAATTAGATAAGCCTTCAGAAAGGCTAAATTTAGAAAATGTTTGTGAATTATATTTGACACAATGTAAAATACCCTTACAAGACTTTTAAATGTCAGCTAATTCCTGAGAGGAATATTACTATTTAAGTATTACTGTTTAAACAAAACAAAGAAAAGCAAAACAGTTTTATGCATTTGCATGTCAGCACAGAACACCTGAAGATTTTCCTGATTTGCACTGAAAGAGATGCTTAAAACCTGCAAAGCTCTGTTTAGTAGGGGAGCAGAACCAACAATAGTGGAGGTGTATTTCAGGAAGGGATTCATGGAACAGTCCATCCCTAAAAATGAGAAAGGGAAGCCCAGCAGTGCTCGTCTCTTAGTCCCAGCACTTCTGAGCGCGCTGCAGAACTGCAAAGTACCACGAACACCCTACTTGTCACAGCATTACATTTCTGCTTTGACCCTTGAAGGGGTCTGTGACAACGTAACTGGCCAAATGGTATAAACATTTTAATAAAATCTCATGTGTCAATCACATCAGACAACTACAGCAACAGGTGTCTAATTACACCTGGCAATATGGAGGTGCCAAGGATGAGCAGGAGATTACATTCCCAGTCATGCAAAAGCCCTTTCCGGTTTTGTTTCCCGTGGGTTTCTTGTTTGCTTGGGGTTTGTTTTGTTTCATTTTCAGTTTGGTTGGTTGGTAGGGTTTGGGGTTTTTTTAAGGAGTTGGAAGAAGTGAAATGAATAATGGATGTTATCACCTGTACAGAATTCATACACAAAGCAAAACTACTGACTATTATAAGTAATCTGTCCTGAAATACAAACAAAAACAAAAAAATAACAACCTGAAACCCCTCCATGTTTCTCTGTCATGTGCTGCACTCAAACACAGCACAAAACACAAGCAGGTGAATGGAACAACAAATTTAATTATTCCCATAAACCCTCTGAGCAATGTTACATATTCTCAGAGTTACCTATCGCTACATTACCATTAATCAGCAAGGTTATACACACACACAGAGAGAACTCTGATAACATTCCTTAACAGCTTTTCATAATGAAACAAACAACATATGAAAGTAAGACAATGAAGCTTCTTTTTCACTGCTTTGTCTTGATTCAGAGGTAAAAGAGATGATCTTGGAAGTATTTTTTTCAAGTAAAGACTCTATCAAATTAATAATTTAAATATTTCATTTAGCTTTGCTTTTTTCATTGACTTACATTCAAAAATAAGATTGCAAAAAAAAAGTTTTTTTTCAAACAATAAATAAAAGATTGTCACCCAAAGCATCAAATACAAAGTAGACTACTCAATAATTTGAAAACTGAGGAAAACATTAAAATTTATCTTTAGATAGATGTGTTTTCAGAGAATTGGAAGCTTTCTAAGAAAATGATTCCCAAAGTCCTAGCCAGCTTAGAGCATAACAAAACGTAGCATAAGGAGTGAACTGTAAAAGTATATCTTCTCAGCTTTAGAGGAGAGGAACAGGAAAGAAGCAGCAGTGCACAGAAGGTACTGTTTGATAAGATTTATGGAGAAAACTATGGATTTGTTTCTCAAAGTAATGATAAAATTGAAAAGTCTCCACTCAAGGTAGTCTGGCTGAGTTCCTGTTAGAATAATTAATTCACCACTGTGGGGATGGAATTGTTATTGATGTGTTGAGGCACCAGGAGACTTGGACAGGCACTCTTTAATTATTTATAATCTAAGCAAATAAATATAATTAAGTAATATGTTTTTTTATGAACTTCAAATTGAATCTCAGAGGTATAGAAGATCACCTTTACTCCCAAATCAATGACTTAGATAAACTTTCAAAGATCTACTAATGTTGTGTTGAAGCCAAAAAGTCTTTAGTTGTAGGAACCTGGAAAATGCTATGACAATGTTTTGATCAGCATAAAATCCCAATTTTGTCAAGAGAAATCAGGCAAGTTCTGTGACAAAGATGGCAAAGACAATAAAGGAGAGACATGAGAAAGTTAAAAATCTGGAGCTTGCATCGTACATATAAAATACATGCAATTTCCTCTTCTCAAAGCTTTTGGGCATATTTTAGCACCAAGTGAAGAGATTACTTCACCCAGACTAAAGTGCTTTACACAAACGTATGTATCACTGCAGAGAAGCAGAAATGGTTCCAAGCTGGAAAAGGATGGCTGTCAATACATCATGAAAAGAAATAGCCTAGAGAATGTACACAGAAGTATATGCACAGCCAGGCAATTTCCATCTTTTTCCAGAATGAAGTATTAACACTCACTATCCTGAGCCTGCTTCTACAAAGGATGCAAAACTGACTTCAGGATCTTTATTTTTTTCACCTGTTTAATGGTTTAGAGGTTTTAAATCTGTTCATATATCCATGCTCCTTTGGGTAATATCAAGAGGAAGCACTATTTTTAAAAAAAATTACAACTGAGGTTCCTACATTATATTCTGACTTCAGGACATGAAACTTTCTAAAGATCATTAAGCATTGTGAGATCAAAAATGAGTTGCCAAAATATTGCAAATATTGAAGGTCTCCTCAGACACACCTAGCTAAACAGCCAGAAACAGAGTACAGTAGAAAGTAAAGGAAGCTCCTTAAAGTCTAGATGCCTACCAACAATCCTCCAAGATCAAAACAAAGCTCTCCTTCAGCTTCTGGAGAACTGGCATCCAGATTCTATTGAGGCAATGGAAAGATATTTAAAGTACAATACATAAAAATACTTTCTCATCTTTCTAACCATTTCTATTTTGCTGTAAGCTGCCTTCCTCCTGAGTTTTCATGTATCATCATTGACAGAGGAGTTAAAGAAAAAAGGGGCATGTTTAGACAGCTGCAATGGTGATGATGTCTATCCTCTCAAGCCAATGCAATAGGATAAAAACTAAACACTGAAATGTACCTTTCCAAGCTGTTCTGCAACTAGCTGAAGAAAAATGAACAGTAGAAAGACCAAACTGAAGAGGGAATTAAGGAAAAAATTACTCCTAAGAAATACACAAATCAATCACGTTAACAGCACTGGAGATAGTCTAATTAATGGCATTCAGCCATTCCATGTGGCATTCAGTAAGAATCCTACAGCTCACTCATTCAACTGAAGACCACCCCATGTAGCTCCAGCTGCCTTCCTCAGGGCGCAGGGGATGGCCTTGTTATGACTTATCTGTCCCCAGTCCCTGTGTTGCTCAGGGTAACTGGGAGAGGCTGGCACTACAGAGTACCCTGCACAGCCAGGGAGGGAGGGGACAATGGCAAACAATTTGTAACAATGACAACCACAGTGGGCGAGTGCCACAAATGCTAAAAAGAGTAATGATAGTTTGTAGAGAAATGAACTGAGATCTGTAACGATGTGAAGTGAGGCATCTCTGAGAAAATAAAGGAAAATGAAGTCATTTGAACACACTGCTGGATTTGTGGATGCAGGTCCAGGTTCTAGAGGTGCCTCTTGCTTGCTTACTAAAAACATCACGTACAGATGGAGTAGCTAATTTATGATATTTTCCTTGAGCAGCCCACAAACATGTTAGAAAGAGCTTCCTACCTGCGGGGTGAGGCAGCAATATGGGACACAGAGAAGATTCTTTCTACTGCAAACTCTTCAAGTTGTGATAGAACACACAAGTGTGTTTCAGGGGGGTTCTGCCAATCAATACTCTGTTTTAAAATTTCGGCAGCCTAGTGGATGACACTTCATTTTCAAGCGTTTTAGCCTCACCGGAAACAAGGAAAACCTTACATATCTATCTTAGATACTGCACTCTTAGTTACAAAAATACCGTATTGCAATATTGATTTACAGGGCTAGATCAACTTTAGCTCAGACCTAAAAATTATAGGGCCCTTCTGTCCTGATCCTATGGTTGCATGCTGTTTAACTGATCCAGTATAGGGACATGTTCTTATCTGCAGTCCATTGGAAGCTGTGTGCAAGTGTGAACATAGCACACAGTAAGAGCACGATTCTTTATAACACGTATCACTTCTATTAATTTGAGGGCCATTTTGTGTGATAAAAAGGAGGTTAAGTAATAGTTCTGATCCATTATTGTGTCCTCTTTTTCTCTCTTTATACAAGAAACAGTGTAAAAATGCACCATCAGTCTGTCCCTTCAGAGCTTCTTCTTTTCCCTTTCTATCTGTATTTTCAGTGCTTTTCTGCATTATGTGCTTTATATTGAGATAGTTGCTGATCAAGTTTTTAAACTTTGGAAGACACAGCAGCAGCATCACAACTAGACAAGTCCAGGATCCTCAGCAGGGCCCTCGGAGTCAGCAGTCAAAGGGGAGGAGCTGTCAGCTCCGCTGGCTCGCTCACATGTCACGTCAGTTCTCCTCTGGGGCAGCTGTTCCAGCAGCAGTGCCTTCGTGCCATTGTACCAGGCAAACCCTTTTAAAAAGATTCTCTTTGATGTGGAACCAAGGGAGAGCACAGGTTCTAAGTCCAGCTAAGCATGTTGTGAACATTAGCAGGTTTAGCTCCAGAAAGCAAATACAAGTGACAGCCTGTAAATCAAGATATCAGTTTGGAAGAGTTGCTGCAAGAAAAATATTGAGACAGAGAAACAGCAGGTATTGTGGATTTCTCAAGTGAATACTGGAGCTCTTGAAAAGCACCACTACCCAAAACCTTGATTATAATAGAAAAGGTATTAACATGTGCTTTACGGTGCCACTTTACCTGTCCCAGACACAAAGGAAAAATCGGAGAGAGGGGAGCATTTAATTTTCCTTTAATAACAATAAACAATGTTGAATGGCACCTTCTACTTGCAGAATGCAGTCTGGACTTTCAGTATGGAATTAAATCCTCCGATCTTAGCACTACACCTCCCTCAGCCTTGGCACAAAAAAATCCTCATGTTCCACCCAGGAGGGTAACACTGTCCTCCAGACCCAACTCCCTGGAAAACACAGGCCAACCAGGGTGAGCAAATTGGTCTAAGCTGTGGTTGCCAGTTAAGCCTAAATTAATCCTCTCCCATAGATCAGCATCTTGCAAATGAATTAATAGGCACACTACCTGGGAGACAGTACACAGGCTTTTTCTACCTCATTAAAGAATTCTTCCCTTGAGCAAGATATTAGTCATTCTAAAATTTGTGGGTCCTTCACTTTCAAATTTTCAAAGGGAGTTTTGAACTCAGTCTATGAAGGATTAATACATGGTTTGAAGTCCAACCAGGACTTCTTAGGTCTGTGGTAAGAACAGCAGCACAGAGCAATCACTGTTACTTTTGATTTAAATGCCTCATTTACTCCTTCCACATGAAAAGCTATTAAATAAAATTATGCTTAACTAACGACTTAACACTAAAGGAACTCTCCTTCTGCACAGAGATAGACTGTTGTTGTACACTGTCCCCAAAGCAACCATTTTCTACAACTGGATCACTGTCAATACAGTCAATGTATCAGGAAATACACAAAATAAAATAAAAACACACTATGACAAATTTTAGAAAAAGAAAACATTAGCATTTTCCACTGCTCTATAATAAAACATGAGATCAGTATAAATTCATTGCACATTAATTATGGGTGAAGTAAACTTTAAAATCTTATTCCTGGGGTTTTAATTGCTGGTAGAATTGTGTATTTTAAGTATAGGGGGAACGAAGAACAACCGTATTACTATTAAGTGAAAACAGGGTACTAGGTGTATTGTAATGAACATTTTTGCTGCATTATTTAAGTCTGTATTTTTTACATATTCATCAGTGTACGACTTTACATAGCTCATGTTCTACAGAACCAACAGGATGCTTTTCACACAGATTACACATACAAAGTACTGACTGCCATTACTCTACAAGTGCCCCAGACATTGAGATCCTTGAGCAAGGGGAGCCATCTGCTCTTCCTTTGTCATTCTTAGCTGGTATTTGCTCAGTCCATTCTCAATCCCCTCAACCCTCCTACACTGTCCTACAGCACTGCAACGTGCTTATCACCAAGACGGGATTGACATTGTGGTTTTTCTTCCATTATACCATTTTTTTATGTTCACAGCTTGTCTTATGAGCCCTAAATAGAGAAAAAAAACCCGAACTTTTTTCCACTTTATACCAGCCTTCCACATAACTGAAAGCTGTCTCCCCCATGATTTTTTTCTAAAGATTATACAAATAGCAGTTCTTTCAATCACCATATTCTGGGTTGTTCTTCCTTGGCCACCACCAATAAATCTATACCCTTCTTGAACGAAAATCATTGTATTTTTACACAGGATCACGTCATGCATTTTTTGCAGTCTGCACTGTTTATACAGCCCAATAAGGTATTTACCTTTCTCTCAGCAGCCTAACACCATTGACTCCATTCTGCTTGGAGAGCAAGAATAGGAGTTCTGCCCCTTCACTGGCCCACGGGGTACTGGGTTTACCCAGCTAATCTCATGTCAGAGGTAAACAGAGGCAGAAGTAAACAGAAGACTGGAAGCTCTAAACCTACAGCTAGGCTTTCTTAGGGCTCTAGTTCTAAATTCAACCTCTGGCAGAAGAAAGGGCAATTTCTCATAAATAGAGAAGAAACAGAAGCGAGGATTAGGGAATGATACTGAAACAGAGCCCTGATAACTCTTGGTTTTCTACTCAGTTAATTTCTTTCCATCTGGACTCAGCACAAACTGGAGCTCCTTTATGGGACTGTGTGCACAAGTGATGGTGTTTTAGGAGGGCAGAATTCCCAAGTGAACACATCCTACTTCAGAGTCTTCCTGTACATGGAACTGTAACAGGGGAGGCAAAACTACAAATTAGCTAAACTTTTTTCAGTTTTGGGTGGGGGAAGAAGAAATCTGGTGAAAAATGTATTGGCATACAAATTTGTATGTATGAAAATATGCATTTTCAGAGAGAGCACAAAAAGAAAAAGGTGCCCTCAAGGTGGTACCAGTTGTCAGAGGGAATTATATGATTTATAGGAGCTCTCATATCTGGGGCAGGTGGCACAAAGATATTTATAGCCATCTCCCCAGCAGAACAGGTGTGCTTTGTGAGTAAAGTTAATTTCACACAGTTTCATTAGGCAAATTTTCATAGATAGGGTCACAATTCATCAGATCACTTTTTCTATGATTATATGCATTTAAATCCTTTACTGAATCAGGTTGCTGCATTCAGAGTCAAACTCAAGTCGGCAATGGCAACTCTGTCATTGTCTTCAATGAGAAAGAATTTCACATGATTTCTTCCAAGATCTATGCAAACATCTCAATACACAGGCACATCTGTTCAAACTCTGCTCCTGAAAGAACAAGTGCTTTCCACTTTGATTCTGGCATTTTTATTCATCATGTGCAATGACTAAATTAAATGTTAGGTACACGATTAGATGGAATTCTCTTCTATAAGCAACTGAGTTAATTCATTCTCTTCCAGACAGTATTTATACTTCAGTCTGTCAGTAAACAATATATTTTTAGCAGTTTAGACCATCCAAAGGAGCATGGAATTTGCTTTATAGCATCTCTGTGGTCGGTGACTCGCATATTTTCTCTGTTACTACCTGTGTTCACACCTCTTGACACAGACTGCCTATATCACAGGAGGAGCTGCTCCAAAAGTGGATGAATCTCAAGGTAGATTTGATGACGGCTTCAGGTCACACACAGGAGGGGTGGGGATCCAAAGCATTTTGGTTCACACACTACTGTAGCCAGGCTTTTTTAGGAAAAATGTGGTTCAAAAGAATAAGCACTTCAGAGAGCTACTTCTTAACCAAATCTTTTTGTCCTTGCAAACTGAGTTAAAAAAAACAGACCAGACTACCTTGACCAGGCAACTCAATAACCATGACACTTAAAAAAATGTTCTGAAGATTTAAATAATAATAATTTCTGATTCTCTCCATGTGCAGAGAGCTGATATTATAAAGAACAGCTCAATATATGTGCCTTTGAAATTACTCTTACTTCTGACAGGCTGCACAAGACACTGAAACTGGAAAACTTACACATATAAGCTACTGGACTAATCTATTTCAAACAAAGATAAATTTAGGTATTTTACACAGAGGTAAAACTAGATCTGAGATGTCATCACTGTAAGGCTTTACCACCATTATCTCATTACAAGAGAATTCACAAAACCAAAAAGGTGAGCTAGCTGATACGAGCCAGTCGTGTGGCAGGACACTCCAGAGTCGGCTCCGAGTTTATCCCAACACTGGATTTACCTGTTCCAAAGCCATGGGCTCTGTAAGAGCTGCTCACCCAGCACTGATTTGTAAGACAGCTTCTCATGGTGAGACTGCATCCACAGGCTCGTTACCTTTGGATATGGAGCTTCACTGTTGCTCTCAGAGCTCTCCCTGTTGTTTATGCGCCTTTTTTGCTCACCTTCTTTTGGGCAGTCTGTGCTTCACATTTAGCCCCTTAAAGCATGGTACATAAAGTTTTTCTCAGAATCAAGAGTAAGATAAGAACAACCTATGAACATGATCATGCCCGTCCCAGTTTAATCAAGCCTGATGTGAGGCACCTTTATCTCTTCTCAGACAAATTCCTCTCTTAGAACATTTTTTATTTTTATTCTTTTTAGGCAGTTGTATTGTTGCCATTATTTAAAATTCAATCCTCATTCTCAACCAGGAACAAGATAAATGGTTCAGCAAACCAGCAAGTCATGGAGAGATATTCAGCACATAAGGCTTCTCAGAGATAGTGAAAGCTGGGGCTACACTGTGACATTAATGTCACAACAAATGGCATACTTTTACAGCTCAGAGTAGAGGTGGCACGTGGCTACATTTACAGCTCCAACAGAAACATATTCCACTAACAGTCTGGCATTTGACAAAAAGTGTATTGCATGGGATCCCAATCAAGCTTATGGTTACAAATTTTCAAATACAAAACTTAGAGTCACTTCAGTTGTTCAATTAATACAGACTTCAATTATTTCTGTGTGAATACAGATTTTGTTAAACCAGTGCATCTCAAAAGGGTTTAGGAAGGAGTTAAATCATTTTCTTATCTAAAACAAAGAAGAAAAGTGATACAGTCACATAGCTAATGGAAGAGCCACAAAAAAAAAAAAAAAAAAAAAAAAAAAAAAAAAAAAAAATCATTCTCTCTCTCTCTCTCTCTATATATATATTTTAATACATATTCCAAGATTTGGACAGCTAAGAAACATCCTAAAAATACATTGTAGATTTTTAAACTCAATAATTCCTCAATAATTCCCCTGACAAACAGATACTTTTGAGACTGCTTCTGAAGATACTGCCAGTTTTCCTGATAAATCAAACTTCTAAAGATGAGAGGTCAGGGACAGTTCACAAGGTATATCCCTGCAATATATAAAACTTGGACAGGGAAACAGCTAAGGTGGAAAAAGTCTCAGTAATTTTAAAAAAGTAAATGACTATCAAATGCATAAAACAAGCCAAAACCTAACCAATGGCTGCAGAAGAAATGTTCCCAGAAATAAAGCCTGTCTCCTTTTTCCAAATGAAGGCATGAAACCAAATTGCCAATTTTTTTTGGTATTGCTTAGTTTTGTCATGTTTATGTATAGCAATATATAAACATAACTGATAAAATTATGAGCTTCTGAAATTCTTATTTCATTTCAAATTGTCTTTGACATACATGTATTCTCACTAATATTTAAGCGCTTGATCACACCAGCATGAGCAGGTTGTTGCTCTTACATTGATGGCAGGTTTTTTATATGCAATGCACATTCCAGGTGGATATAGCACATGACAATCAGAGTACTTTGTGTTTACAGACAAGGATGGCCAAGGTGTCTTTTCACTACGCAGTACGAGTGGACAGAGAAATTTCACCCAAAGCCTTTTGCTATTACCATCGAAAGGTGGGTTTTGGGAGTGAAATTTGCTCTTGTCTATTGAAACCCTATTTCTCACTCACTCTGCAGAGAAAGGTCAAAGTTGAAATTTATCTTGCTGTGTAATGAAGACGTAATAAAAAAGTGAGGTCCTAAAAGAGAAGGAGGCGATTACAAGCACTGTAATAGACGCCCTGTTTACTCTGCAGATTGCATTACACCATGCAAAGCCAAGCTGTGACCATGCCACTGCTACCCACAGCAGATACTTTTGACATCACTTGGGAAATGATGCCTTCAAGTATATTATATTTATCAACAACACAGAGCCAAGACTGGCTGCTGGCCTGAAAAAGTCCCTCACAGTGTCAAAGATAAAATTGTTCTCTCTGTTACCATAAAAGGATTTGATGAAAACAAGAGTGCAAATCAGCCAAAGGCTTACAGACGGTCTATCCCTGTAGTTTGCTACAGGAGAAAAAGGACTCTGGTCTCACTGAAAATGGAACATTAACAGAAAAAAATAAAGGCAGCAGTACACATATGAAACTGATGGGTTAGAGTACAGAGGAACAGAGCATTAAGCAAAAAAAGTTAAAAAAGAATTATTCCCTTCCATCAACGTTATAATAGGTTTAAACTACCAAAGTTGTATTAGAGTGGGATGCATTTTCAAACCATTTGTATGTATGTCTTCAGGTACAAATGATATGATGTACCTTTGTGTGTACATTCAGTCAACATGGGAAAATTGGATGCAGCTTTGTAGAAATTAAAAAGTCTTCAGTTCCACAGAGCAACGGTGCACTCCAAGCCTTAGACACACCCCAGCACAACAGTTTTTAACACCCCCAAAGGGGGCTGAATATCATTTCAGCATGAAAAAATCCCCAGATATCTGGACTCAAATACTGCATATCAACCTTTTATTTTTGTCAAGTAGAGAAGATATCTGAAAAAAGGATAATTTCACAGCACAGCCTGAGTTTTTTCATCTCTCCCTACTGGTTTTGACTTCACACCATTCATGCTTTGACCTCTTCCCTGATTTGCCTGCTCTATGGAGTGTTTATTTTATATAAACATGCAGGTAGTTGGTCAATTCCCATAGCTGATTCTATTGACTGGAATTGCTTGGGCGGTGGGAAATTTCAGCAGTGAGCCTGAGCTAATCCCTGAGCTAATTTTTTTGGTAGTGTTTTCATTGTATGCAAGCAGGTGCCTAATATTTGGATTCTGGTTCATCAGCAAGACACTCTCACTAGAGCATTACGATTTCATACACACCTTTGATTTTTAAATAGGAAATAAAGTGTGTTCATTTTCACTAATATTTGACTTTGTGGCTTGCCTAATCTCCTTGCCTCCTTCCCCAGAATTTAAAAACAAACATAAAAAATCCCCCCAAAATACCAAACAACCAAAAGAAGAGGAAAGAGGACACACAATTACAAATATGCAGGATGATTTGTGGCAGGACAAAAAGAAAGGCTTGTCCACCCTAATGTGACTCACTTGACCCACTGTGTGCACATTTGACCCAGCAAGGGATTCCCACCTGCTGCCCCAGCCTATTCACAGCCTTGGGAGTTTGGTTTAGGGTTTGGCTTAAATAATAACATGGCCTCCTTCACTAAAAATCATTTTATGACAGACCCTATCTTCCTCCCAGCTTCAGAAATCGAACTCAACCCATCATTCCCCACAGAATCCCTTTTGTGAGAGTGGCAGGGAATCCCAGTGGCTCCCTGCCAGCCCTGCAGCACTGTGGCTGTTTGCAATGGTCGGGTGGAAGCCTTGGCAGCCACTCTACAATTTCCCATTGGAACTTCTCTCAGGTTAATATGCCACCTGGCCTGGTGAGTTACTGACAGCTAATACATCTGTTTGTTTTGGTGAATATACTTGCTAGACATTTACATGAACCCATTGAGTTCATCTGACCTCTACCCTGTTTACTAGAAAGCCTGGCTCAGGTGTAGAAACATCCCTGATGCCTTCAAAGAACAAGGAAAGGAATTAACTGAACACCTCTGTTATGGCTTTCTAATTCCAGAGTCCTTCCTTACAGTTTGGTCATTAAGTGGTCCCACTTATGCCTTACCTGACTTCCTGCTTTTGATTTAAGAACCTTTGACTAGAAGCTTGAGCACCACTTGCAAGGTGCTCTGTAAGTTTTTAGTACTCTATTTCCTGTCTAGGTTTGACCTGCTGTGATTTATGGCCTTTCTAGCTCTCATTTGGACAAGCTTTGTACTTTTAAAAGAAA
The DNA here is from genome assembly GCF_009650955.1 of Corvus moneduloides. NCBI lineage: Eukaryota > Metazoa > Chordata > Aves > Passeriformes > Corvidae > Corvus > Corvus moneduloides. Next base: position 9,339,612 of record NC_045482.1, read on the forward strand.
TTTTTTAAGCCTTGCTTTATGAAAGCGTCCTTGCAGTCACAGTCCCAGGAGCTGGGGCCTCTTGATAGCCTTTCTTTGTTTGTTTTTTTTCCCCCTTATATTACTTTTATAAATGTGACGGTTTACCTGGGCTTCTGATAAAACGCTTTCCAAAACTGGAGGTCATTTTGTAGGCATCTTGCTTTTCACACAATTAGTACAGTTATTTTACTAATTGCCTTATTAAAGTATATGTAGATACAGTTCTGCTTCTTTACATTAAGTACTTGTCTACTGGATTTATTCAGCTTGCTACATAAAACAATAGTGCAACATAAAACAATTATATAAGGAACACTGCTATGGATGGGTCTTTCTTTAATTCACCTTGAAGCAGACTTTGTGTATAGCTTAAGGAAAGGTTCAAAATGGCTTTTTTTCCCCCTAAGGTCTTAACACTACAGTTCAATCCAAAAATTTTATCTCTATACCTCATTTAGACGAAACATTGACTGTACATGTCTGTGCTGTTATCAATGGTGCTAAATGCATAATTTTTGATTTCAGTTCATATTCCCTGATCAGTGTCATGGTCCTGAACAAGAGTTTGCAGTACATTTCTAGTTATTTTAATTTTTATCTTTCACTATTTGAGTGGGCAGAAATTCTGTGCAAGCAAGACCTCTGCAGAGCTTCTCGCTTTCTGCAGTATTTCTAATACTACACCTTCCATGCTGTGACACTCTTCTGCCTGCACATATTATACTCTCATCCTTGCAAAGCTGGTAGCCTGGCAACTCGGTATCCCATTGATCACTATCCCATTGATCATTCTCCTGCCACAGCTGACATGTGTTATCATAGCCAGCTGTCGTCAGACAGCCAGCATTCCTGCTCTCTATCAAAATTCCCAGGCTTCCAACACTGGCACAGAAGTACTGGCTGGTTCCTCCCTTCCCCTGCTGCTCAATATTGCATGTGGCAGCTCACTGAAGGCCCTTCTCAGTACTGCTGCTTTGTTTCTTCCTCCTCACTTCCTTCCCACCTGCCTTTTGGCCTTTTCAGACAAGCTGCTGCCTACCTCCACCCTGCAGTTTGCATCAGCAAAAGCTAGGTTTTTCCCTCTCCGTGCTGATTTCCTTAATGTGTTTATCTAGAACATCCCTACCAGGAAAACACGTCTTTACCAACACAGCAAAGAGTCACCAGTTCTCCCTGCAGAGCCCAAGCTCTGTAGAGTTTGCTACCATTGCACTTGCCAGGCCTCAGATGTCAGCTGTGCACATGAGGATCAAGACTAGCACCACCTCCACCTCCTGCCCCTGAAATTCCCTCATGCAGCAGGAACAACCTCAGAGCAAGACTACTCTAGGATTCTCTAGGGAATACCTTTGACTCTCATTGCTGCAGGCCAGCTGCTCGCTGCAGGGGAACATCCATGTTTTAGCAACACTTGGAGCCTCGCACAGCACAGACACACAAACCCACCCCGGCAGGCACTGCACACACTGTGCACTGCACAGTGCTCCAGGCAGCCTCAGCTCTCACTCTCTTGCTGGGCCCTACAGCATCAGAGGCAGAAAGCTGCTTGGACTTCAGAATACTTTAGATACACTTCAGCTAAACGATATCTTCCTTACTGTAAGCTAGCCTGCTAAGTAGGCAAAGCTGTAGCAAAAACTACCCCTGTGCAGGGAGAAAAGCCTCGGACCAGAGATCCAACCCAAAACCAAAGCAGCAAGCTGAGCCAGGGATCCCCAGGAGATATCCCTAGCAGGGCCTCTGCTAGCCCCACACACTTGGAGACAGGTGCCTGGTGCTCTCCTGAACCTGGGGCAGCTCCGCACCCCACATGAAGGCCCCGTGCGCAGCCCACCCAGCCACGCACTGGGAACAGCCCCCTGGGTGGCCATCGCTCCTGTCTGCCCAGGGCACACACGGCTCTTCCAGAGGCAAGAAGTTACACACTCCAGCTGAAGGCTGCCAGTGCTCCTGATGGGTTTAAAGATTGTTACAGTGGCTGCACAACCAGGAAAACATAAATGTTAATACTGCAGTTCAGCTGGTGTTGCAGCCCTTCACTAAACCAACACCTCTCTCTTATGTTTTCAGCTGCAGTCAAGTAAAGCACTCTCCCTCAGGAGTTTAAGAGGTACCAACCAAAAGAGAGAAGGCAGCTGAGATATCTTATTTGCACTGCCATAAATTCAGAGTACGGCACTGAATAGAGCACTTGGTTTGCTTTTATGCTTGAATATTTAACGCAAATTTTTAGGACCAGATTCTTTTACCCAATGCCTTCTCCTCAGGGCTTATTCAAGACTAATCATTGTCTCTGCCTTTTTGCAACAGCATGGTATTTTTTACTCACGTTTTTCATCATATGCCATAACCCACAAGCTGACTACCTTTTTATGATTATTTTATCATCTTAAAAGCACTAAAAGAAATGACATGCACTACCTATAAGTGAATATCATTAGCATTTACTTTCAAGTATGCCGCTGACAGAAAAAGTAGCATTCTCATCTCCTCGGTTTTTTTTCTTCCAGACTCTTACTTCATACTTTGTAACTATTAGAACTTAAAAATAAACTTTAAGGCTCTGCATGCTTCCCAGTACTGCTAGTACTCGTGCTACTTTCACCATTACTCTTCCTCAATTTTGTATTTCAATCATCATTATACAGGCTTTGTTGCTTCAATATTGTCTTTTATGCACTATGTTCGTAAAGCCTTATTAAAGTTTAATGAAGGCATGGAATCAGATAATATTTGCGTGTAAAATAAAGCTGTAGTCTAAACAATACAAAGTATCTATAATCATCAAAACAAATCACTCAGCACAAGAGACAATAAAAAGAGAATGGAAGCCAGGGAAGGAGAATTTATACAGAATCTGGTCGTAGAAATCAGCTACCAAAGGTTCACTACACATAGTAATTTAACACACAGAGCTTTGAGCAGAATTGCAATTTCTATCTCTTTTTTTACCTTTAAACCCCCAAATATCTGTAAAAACTCAAATGCAGGAAATTGTTGTCCTTATTTTTAATTATTTTTGAGAATGCACCTGCAGGATAAATCAGTAAAGGATAAATTACGATGTATGTGGGATAAGTGACAAATGAAAGAGTCCTTTACTGAAATGCTAACCCATAATATGGGCTAACAGAAAGGAAAGAATCCATTTCAATATACCTCAAAAAAATAAAAAAGGTAATGAAAATCAAGATGAAGGCGCACGTTCTTTGCTCTCGTACTATCTGCAAAAGATCTAAGCAATATGAGACATAATTTATTCTAAGATCAAAGTTGTCCTAGTTCAAGTCTCTCTGCTGGCAGAAATGATTTCACATTAGCAAAATATTTTACTGTTTTTGTAGTGATTCTCAGATGTGTTTTTATGTTCTCTGACTGCAGTAGGCAATTACTGAAGACCAGGGAAATATTTTGGTTGAGTCAAAGCTAGATCAGAAGTCTGCTTCACCTTAAACAGAGGTAAAACAGCACTGGTTGTTATTAACCATTATAAACACAAATGAAGCTTCCAGTAGCGAGGGCAGGAGAAGACAACCACCCCCAAAGAACTGCCACTGAATTGAACCATTGATGCAAAATCTTATCTATGAATATTTTTTTGAATTTTAAAGCACATTTGTTTTAGCTTCAATTTTGCATCCTTTTTGTGTTTCCTTTTGGCATATTTCAGTAAATTAATTACTAGCAGAAATGCCTGCTGAAGCTGTGGATTTTCAGCAAATACTACAAAATATTTACTGAAACTGCCCTTTAAATTTACAGCTGTGGTAATAGCCAGCAGAAATCTGATTTTAGAGGTTAATTTAAACCTGTCAATGGAGAATAAAACACCAGGTAACCCCATCATTAAATGCCTTCTATTAAAATCAGCAAGAACCAATTCATGAGCCACAGTGACTTAACTGCTAGCTACAATAAACAATTTTGGATGATAAATACTTCAGATTGTGCAAAGAGTCCAAAATTGTACTGCAAGGGAAAGACCTTTGTGTCACTTCTGAAGTTATGCACAAAGCTTGACATCATCTCTGCTGCTGGAGTTGCTGCAGGAATGGCATCTTCTGCCATACCTAAGCAGACATTCTGCTGTTGGCAATTTTTTGTGACTCGTTGCCCACCAAAATCAAAAGCTTTCATTTTATACATTCATGGTAACAGAACTGACAAAACCCATACTAGGATGTAACCCATACCTTTCAGCATTATTCACAATAGCTCAACATGCCATCATCCTGAAGTAACTAAAACTAAAGGGTAAATCCACCCTCCCTTGTAAAAGCAGAATATAGTCTGCTTCCTAGAAACATCCACAAGTTTTACAGAAATTCCTTCCAGTCATGGTTGGAAAGCCTGGGATTTCAACTCGGCATGTTACAGTTCTTAACATCATTTGGGTTTTTCACTTGCAGCATGTGCAACAGCCTTGTTTTTCTAAGCTGGACCCCTTTGGAATGCTTACTGCTGGTAGAAGGGAGGGAATGTATCCCAGTGATATCCAGTGATCCCTGGGTCTGCAGCAGGCCCACATTCTCTCTCATTCTCTGACAAGAACATTGGAACTCTTTCTGGCCAACCCCAAAAAATCTCAACCCTTTAGCCTAGGTTAAAATGTACCTTCCCATCTCCAAAAATACATGCCATGAAGTACTTAGGGTAATGAAATAGATATTTATAGGAACACACCTGCCTGTGACAATATATGGTAGAGAGCCATTCCAGCAGAGTGAAGTCTCTCCCTGCTTAGGGAGTTGCCTCTCTAACTCACCTCTTACCAGCAATATTAGATCCTTCAGATTCCTGTTTCTGCTACAGCCATCAAAGATTTTGACCTGACAACATGATTACTGTCAAAGCAGGGGGCCAAGTAGTGCAGCTCTTTAGGAGAGGGTCAGGTTTGCAGAGAGTCATGCTCAAATACTGTCAGCTCTAAACAAGCATTTTTCAAAAACTGGCACACCACCCTCCTTCTCAAATTAAAGAAAACCAGTACAAGTTTGCACAGGAGTATCCATGAAATGAAAGTGAGGAAATGACCTTCGAAGACTCAGTCTTTGATCAACACAAAGCAGTATGAGAAACAGGCACTTGCAACAGATCAAAAACAGGGAATTATATTAATCTCCTTGAAACTGGATGACTTTGGGAATGAGCAGATATTAAAAAATAGCAGAGAGACTCCCTCCAGAAAAACATTCAGAATTGTACGGAAATAGTTGGAAGATAAAAACATCTTTGCCTTAACTGTTTCTCCAGTAAAGGTGGTCAGAAATTTGAAATATTGAAGAACATTCAGCTGAAAAGTTCAGCAAACAGAAAGGGTTTTGCCATATCTCTATGCAGGGGCACATAACACTGAGGAAAAATCATGAAGCAAATAATGAAACTTCTTGGGACTATATATGAAATTATTTTTACATTTCAGGTTACAGCACTTCAGCTTTTGGCTTCCCTTGTCTAAAGCTATTTTATGACTCTAAATGAAAATTTATATTTTTATCAGGATGGTTACACAAGCAAGAAATTAAACTCTCTTCAACTTTGGCAAATAAGCCTCAGAAGAACTCTTCAAAATCTTATGGATTTCTGTCTACCAGAAGATTGTGACAAACACCACTTCAAGCAGAGTAACTAAAAAAGTAATAAAGATAGTTCAAAAAAACCCAACCACACTTCCAGAAGATGTCTTCCACATTTTCAGTTTTTGAATATTAAACAATGTAGAGACACATTTCCATGAAAAAAATAAAGAAATAAATACAATTGCATTGGTATTTAAACACATGAGAAACCATTTAAGACTCACCATTTTGAGTCCATTTTTATAAGGAACAAAGTGTATCCTACTGAAAACACAGTGAGGAAGGGAGTCAAGACTGGGCGCAAAGGTTACAAGAAGAAGGGCAGATTTTAGCAGGATGAAGAGCAGCAGCTTTAATCCTTCTCCAGTGCTGGTGCCCTGTCCACACACTTCCCCAGGATGGTTGGCATGCTCCATATGGACCCTGGGCCATGTTTGGTCCCCCTCAACCTGCCAGGAGTTCTCACCTGCCACCCTGGGCAGTCATGCCAGGACTCCAGAGAAAACTGGCCTGGCCAAGAACTTCCTACCCCATAAGTGGACTCTGCATCCCCTGAGTGCAGAGAATTCTACTGGGTTGCTGAGATACAGCATTCACTTTCAGATATAAAACCCAGCCTAGCTCGTAACCATAGCCTTGCTATTTTCCTGCATTCCAAAATGTATGTGGGAAAATTGTAGTACACTTCTACGATTTTGTATCATTTTATTTAGTCCTACTAAATATATTTCATACCTTTTCCGGGACTGGGGTTGAGGACAGAGGTCATGACAGAATTTTTGAGAAATTAGAAGGATCAAACACACTCAGTCTGAATAAGTTAATGTGCTTCATATCTCATTTAGTTATTGATCTATTTTGTCCTTTGGATAGGGGAAATTTTAAAAGACTTTCTGGGCAATCTATGACTAGATATAGCAAATAAGGTTATGTTCTACACCATTTATTTCTAATTTCTTCTTGTTTAAGAGTATCTCATTACTGAAGAAATTAAGACTGATCCAGCTGAGGTAAGATTAGATGTCAAGAGAAACCAGAGCTGTTAGTAGTGACTACAAGCTTTCTTTAATTACCAACTACCCAGGAAATATAATAGAAGTACTTGATAATAGGAGTTAAGCTGTTGTTGTTACTCTGTTTGGACTGGAATTCTTTTCCAGGATAGCTACTGTTTGAAATGAAAGGCCCAATTACCCAAGATTTAAGAAGCAGGTGTCTGTCCACCATTTTACTTGAATGGCAAGATTAGAAGTATAGGGAAGAAACCTACCAATCATTATTAAGGAGTGCTGAAGTATAGCTGTCTGTCTGCACACAGACCTTACAAATATTTCTTTTTCTGTTTCACAGAGTTTGCTGGTCCTTCAATAAATTAATAAACGTAGCAGTAGTTGAAAGCAGTTATACCCTTGACATGAATATTTTTCATTTTTTTACTAAATTCCCCAAAATAGGTCTTTTAACCATCACTCAAGAACATTTTGAGGTTTCATTTTCAACACCAACAAAAATTTTAAGTATTAGTCTGATAAACATTTCAAAACTTTGTTTTAATTTTTGCTTTTGTTTTAATTTGTTTTGCATTCCATATAAAAACTTTTGTGGAAACATTATTGAATATGTTAAAGATTTAACTCCCTATAATGAGTGGTGGTGGATATACCATCAGACATGAGAAATAACACCTGACTCCACAATTTACAGGTAATCTACAAACAAAACTATAAGAATACAGGATTTGGTAACATCTCCTGTTCACCTTCCCCTTCTAATTTCCCAACTCAAAGTAAACACTAGCTGGATAAATACACACAATGCTTTAGTAAATAGTTTTGCTCAAGCAGTTGTGTTTTGCTTTTAGAACTCCTTCAAATCTATAACATGAAAATAATCAAATAAACCCAGCAACACCATAAGGAAAAGAAGACCATTATTGAATAAGGACCTGGAGAAATGGCTTGTTCTCTAAGCATGCATGACAACACTAAAAACTGCCATGGACATTCACTTCAACTTGAATGCACACTCAATTCTTTCCAACAGTGAGAGAGATCTTGTTTCCAAGATCTAGGATGTTGACAAAGAGATGGGACAATCAGTCATGGAAAACAGTCATAAAGCTTAAGGTTTGGAAAAAACAGGACTTGGTCTTCCATTTTTGCAAAACAACAAAACTGAGCTCAAATCAAGAAAGTAAAGTTGTGACAACAAATGAAATCAGAATGCCAAATCATAGAAAATCAATGTAGGAATTACAATATAAAGACAAACAACTCCCAGCTTACTGAATATTTAAAGTGAACATCCTCAAGTATTGACATATTTCTTAAAAATGGCTAACTTGTCACAGCATTTCTTGGAGACATATGGAAAACTGTTCTTGCTTTACTCCTGCTAAAATTAAAGTCCCTGCTCCAGTAGGGGAGCACAAAGAATCACTGTGCAGCCCACATGGAAAAAGTGACTGTCTGGGCAAGATACTCTATGAGAAGATATGATATAAATTAACTATTTTCTGGAACAAGCCTTGTGAGGAGACGCAGTCACGTGCACACAAGGACGATGGAGAAAAATATAAATAAGTTCAAATATATTTCAACTATTCCTTACTAAAAGAAAAAGTATGAACACTTCTTGAAATTGGTCAGGACACCAGGGCCTGGAGAATACCAACCCTTCTGAATGTAGGCTAGTTATCAGTATTGAGTACCAGTTATCAGTACTGAGTACCAACTGCCCATCCTTATGACAGTGGCAAGTCTTGGGTACAATTTCCCTCAGGTGAGTGCACAATTTCCCCTTCAGAGTTTCTTTGGTTCCATTTAATCCTCATCATCTAATAAAAAAAAAAAAAAAAAACAAAACTGGGGACATGGGAGTAGACCTGTAACATACAGTAGTGTTTGGTCAAGAGGTTGTTCCCCTGGAGAGAAATAAATGTCTTTTTCCTTGACAAGGACTGAAGATCATTCTTAGATAGAAATGGTATTGTCAAAGGAAAAGCCAAAGCCGATGACTAAGCCAATTAATGTTCGTTATGCTCAGTGGTGTTTAAGAATGTCCATGAGATTCAGTTACAGGAATTCTTCAGTACAAAGCAAAGAAAAATCCCAAAACCAACAAACAACAACAAAAATTGAACTAAAAAAGAACAATAGCAAAAAAACCCCCACCCAACCAACAAAAAATTGCTCAGATAAACATAGCTAAAAATAAAAAAAACCCTCTGAATATTTTTGTTAATTTTTTTAAAAAATATATTTCTGCAAACCAAACAAATAGATGAAAAATTGCTACAAATAAAAAAAGCTTATCATTGCTAACCACAATAATCACAAAATTCTTAGTCTGCACTCTGGTATATGCATGTGCAAGTATTTATAAACTAAAAAAACCCACAGTAAACGTGGAAAAAATATGGCAGCGTATTGGGTGAGGTGCATATTTCCTTTAGGATGTATTTCCATGCAGACAGACATGATAATTGAAGCTTCAGCTATACAAGATTTAGGAAAAACTGCTGCAAATAAACCAGTATTTTCCTATTTTTTATTCAATTTTTGATACTTAATAATCATAGGTCACAGGTACCTTCCCAAATCTACCTTAATTTCCCTGAGTGTAGTCAGGTACGATTTCAGAGGACACATAAGACTGAGAAAAGGGGAACTGAGTGTATTCCACAGTAGAAAACTGTGTATGTCAGCAAATGCCATGGTAAAGTTACAATATCGTGACCATACAAGATTAATAGAAAGAAATCCAACACTGAGATTAAAACTCTCCACCTTGGCAAACAAAAATGTCTTCTATCTCCTGCTTACAATTTTTGTCACTTTTTCTTCCTCTTCAAATATCCACAAAACCAAAAACCATAGGTGAAGATAATCCATTACCATTGGAGAGCAGCACCGCTTTAGCACACAAAAGCCCTTCAGTTCTCAGTTTTTTGTTAGGATTTTATTTTTGTTTTAGGGTGTTTAGTCGTTTGTTTAAAAAAAAAAAAACTTTCCAGATGGATTCCTACCTCCATGGAAAGTACTTTCTACACCACTTGTCTGGCTTGTCTTACACAGATCTTACAATATAATGTTTTGTAGGAAGACCTCCCTCTGAAGCAAAATTATACACAATTATCAGGCCTTGTAAGTCTCCCTAGTTCAGTTGCTTCTCCTCACAGAATTTCTAGAACATAAAGAACAATATTTTAAAGTATAACTCATTTCTGACATTGTAGAATTTATTTCTGCCTCTCAGCTGATATCCCCTCATTCCAACAGAACTGCAAACCAAATAACCTCAACAGGGAGCAATGCACTGCACCTGCTGAAGCTCTTAATGCGAATAACAGCGTTCATTTTTGTGCTATTATTCATCACAATCAGAGCACATCTTTTTTCTCTATGGTTAGATATACAGATTCACAAAAACATTATATCTCATAATGGCAGAAAAAAGATATCAGAGACAAGTGTACCTATGAGAATATACCTCCGTTGTGAATACAAAAGAGATCTACCAATAAATAGTAAGGAAATGACAATACCCCATTAGAAGACGGAAATTGTGGAAAATTCTGGGGTTTTTTTCAACTGCAAAAAGGATCCTCACATTGTCTGACCATGTGGTCACCACAGCTGTCTAAGCCACATCAATATCAGAGTGAGACACTTCTCCAAAGCTGATTCAAAATACATAAATTGCAGCACACTTATTTTCTCCTCACAGCTTAGGCTGACTGCTAAAGTGCTGTTTATGCATGGAATAAGCTATTGGTGCTCTAAATTAAACTGCAGGTTCTCCCCCTCCTTACTGACTACATCCAGGATGTAGAGACACTAAGGCTCCCTGCTATTCTATTTTTTTCTTGGCCACAGCATGGATAAAACCTACATCTACTAAAGAAAAGTCTTTCCAATGATTCATTTTTCATTTGCTTTAATAGGAACATGTACATAAAAATAATAATAAAAAAGGGCAACAAAATAAAGTACTACAAAGATGATGCAATTATCACCTTGGGAGTAGGAGAAGAAATGAGCCAGACACGACAGATGTGAGCTGCATCAGTTAGTGTCTAGCTACCAGGCTCCTGGATTCTGAAATAGTGAAAGAAGCCTAACAGAATATGACTGGAAAGGTAATGGAAAGCAGACACGAACCTTTGATTGATGGTTAGCTATAGTACTAAACTCAGACTTCAGAAAGGATGAAGAATATTTAATTCTTCATTAAAATGGTGCTGAAAGAATGGTGTCAAACTCAATTCACAGTATTTTAGCTAATTACAGTCACACATTTAAAATTACTACAACTGTGGGGGAAAAATTGAAATTAAATTTGTGTAGGGAAGCATAGCAGTTAAACAGTGATTATCAAGGAAAATTATGTGGCTTCTGGGAAGTAGTGAAAGCACTGATCCCAAATAACTTTTCATTCATGGGTAAAAGACTATGCACACTTTATAGTTCCGTGGAGTATTACTTTGTCTTCAGTGAGAGGAGAGGAATGTCCCCTTAGCATTCCAGGGCAAAGCCCACGCATCCTGCTCCAAGCAGCAGATTACTGGGAGTGAACACAACAGAACCGTGAGCCTGTTCTGCAGCAGACTATGCTTTTATGCAAAACTATCCAGAGTGACTCTTACAACCTCTATTGAGACATGTGAAATCTTCTTTTCCTGTTCTGCTGGCAGTGGCTGTGTCTGCACCGGCAGGCAGTGCAGTGCAGGAGGAGCAGAGTTGTGGAGAAAAACACTCGTGCCAAGGACTCAATTCTGACATGACATGCATTTTTAAAGATTTTACTTTAAGTTCTCTGTTCCATACATCTGACTGGATGATTGCTGGGGTCAGATGAAATAGTTTGCCTACTTCGAGCCTATTTGCATTTAAGTCCAGGTCAGAAGTGAATCTTCCAGCTGCTTCCTCTCACTGTGCTTCAGTTCATCCTGCAAACGGCCATGGGATGTAAAGAGCGGATGTGTATCAAGTTAAACTTTCAGTCCAGGAGGGTATCCTATGAGCCCCAAACACCAACAGCTATTCAGGACAGGACTATAAGAGATATAAAAGAAAAGATGAAATCATGACAAATAACTGAACTGCAACAGGCAGTGTTTCTGGATGAAAAGCTGCTTCTGCAGATCACATCCACTCTGATGTTTGAAGCAATGTTATGCAACATACAAGAAAGACACAGCCTGTGGCAAGCAATGTCAACATGATGAGCAGCTTAAAGAAAAAAACAAAACAAAAATGAAACTTTTTTAGTTAATAATTTCTGGGGTAGAAAGCAGACATTTTTTCAGCTGCACTGTTTAATTGCAGAACCAACCTGATGGCAGAGGTTTTCAAGGGAAAATATAAGTAGCACTGATTCAAAAGGCAAATAACTTCTGTTTCCCTCCCACCAAGAAAGCAATAGCTTTAAAGCTATATTTAGGCTTTAATAAAGCCATTTCCCAATCTGAATTTTATAGTGAAAAAAACCACCAGTGTTTAAGTTAGGGAGTAACAGAATCGGGAATAATTTAAGATGGAAATCTGATTGAATCTAACAAGCCCCTGCTAAATGACATTCAATTGTCTTTTCACAGTGGACACTCCCATTGTTCAAGTTCTCTCCTGACATCCATCTTTTCCAAATTTATAATAAATTTGTGAGAAGAGAGATATCACCCTCCCATCAGGCCAATGGCCCCTGTGAGTTTTTCAGGAATCTTTCTACTATTAACTTTCTACTCCCATGTATAGTCCTTTTCTCACTTTTGAATTAATAGGAATAAACTCAACCAAAGGCAACTCCCTTTTTTTTTTTTTTTTTCTCAACAAAAGCTGTATTATTAATTCGTATTTTGGTGTCAAAAACTTAATAATGTTGGACAAAACAGCTGTCATAGCCTCTGCCCCAAAGTTTAATATCCTTATCAATGATCTGGACAAAGGAATCATTGAGCACTTGAGACTGCATCTCGAGTAGTAAGCCCCTCACTTCAAAAAGACATTGAGGTGCTGGAGTGAGTCCAGAGAAGGGCAACAGAGCTGGTGAAGGGTCTGGAGCACAAATCTGATGAGAAGGAAGCCGTAGAGTCACCATGTCTGGATGTATGTAAAAGATGTGTAGATGTGACACTCAAACATGGTTTAGTGGTGGACTTGGCATTGTCAGCTTAATGGTTGAACTTGAGGATCATAAAGGTCTTTTCCAACCTAAATGATTCAGTGGTTGTGTGAACATCACCAAGTAAGAGTGGAGCCAAAGGTCTCCCTTAGGTGAAACAATAATGCTGTAATAACTATCAGCTACATTTGACACAATCACTGACATTGTAGAATCAAGTCTTTCTGAAAATGTACAGCTTCAAATGATAATTAAAGTTATTTACTTCAGAACATTCATCCTAATTCTCTCTCTGCTCAGGTATTCAAGGAAGTGCCTGAGCATTTGAATACCCTCAAGAAGTGTATTGATAAAAGGAGTATATTAATACAAATGAGAAGCTCTTGATGGCCAAAGTAAATTGTTACAAAGCACCAAAAATAAGTATAATTTCTTTTACTATCTCTCAGTTCTACTTATATCCTGATGTTGATAAATGATAAAGAACGACCTTTTTCATTAGATAAAGTAGTTAACACACAGTCATGTTTTTTAAGAAATACTTATTGGGAAAAGTGAGCCCTTCAGGAGAACATACATTTTCATTTTTTCAGTAAAATGCAGGAACAGAACCACTTTTGTTCTGTTTGCTGTTATTTTGGTCAGGTTTTTTTGTTTGGGATTTTTTGGTTTGGTTTTTTTTTTTTTTTTTTTTTTTGCTTTAATTCAAATATCACTGATTAATTCTTGGCAGAGAGTGCAAGTACATTTTTAGTGACATTCTGAATTAAGTGAAAATTTCAAACATCCATAATTCAGAAATCTCAATTCCCTAGACATCCATTTCAACATCAAAATATTTACCCTATTTTATTTTAAAATAACTTTCAAACTCCACTTTCATCATTAATCTATTTTTTCTCTGAAGAAAGATTGCATGAAAGCCACTTTTTAAATGAACTTTGTAACCAGGAGAATACAGAATGCAGAATAATGCAAGCTCATGGAAAGGCTTCTGAGGCTATGCAGAGTCTTTGGGAACCTGGAAGTTCTTACTTTCAAGATAAATGTACTGGTTTTAGCAAAACAAGATTCTACAGTTGCCTGTCCCCTGGCACCTTGTAACTATAACTGGACTGAGCAAATTAAGCTTGACCACCATTGAGCTAAGGTGTGCATCTTTTAATTAGATAGCATGGGGTTGATGGCTACCAGCCATGTGGGTAGAGCACAGTTATTGTGCCATTCACCCTTCAGAATATTGAACAGTCCTGTGAAATGGCAAAGGGTCTAAAAAATCACCTCACAATTATAAAAGGCATTTTATCCTAAAGTAGTGTTTAAGGGACTTCACAGTGAAAGTAAATAATCACCTGAAAGAGAAGAACCAGTGGACTCATCAAAATGCAAATAACAAATGCGAGGAAAGTACAAAATAAGGCAGTTCTGTTTCCACATTTCCTGAAACTGTACCAGATGGCCCAGTGCTTGCCTTTCATTAACTAGTGTGCTGGGATAAAGCTGTGTTAATTAAATCACTAAACTACCACTAATTCTCTGTTATTTACTAATTCAACAAATTTAATTTTTTTTGTTTCGTTCAATACAGCAAATTCTAATTAAGTCTTGTAAAGTTGAAAGGATCAATAATTAAATAAAATAGATGAATAATGATATGTGGTTGTCTGTTACAGCATTCGCCATAAAATACAAGTTTGAGGCACAAACTAGCTCACATGGAAGGAATATTTCGCACTAAAGAGACCCAGTGGAACAAAATATTGAAGGAAGAACTTTCTAATATACTTGCTAGAGCATTACAAATGCTGCCAACATGCTAATCGAGATGCAGGCTGCTTGGCACTGAGCTGTGCAGCTTTTCCCTGAGATAACCTCAGATCAGGACAGGCTTCCCAGAACCTGGCTTTGGGGCCACCAAGGTACAGAGCTTCAGCTGCCCTGTACCAGCCAGAGGTAAATACACAGCACTCCAAGCTATGAAGAGCAGATCTTGTCTCTGCTCAGGTTCCCTTCACCTCAGTGTCCAAGTTTTGTCTGAAAAGCAGCTTGAGTGCCCAGTTACCCTTTCCTCCCATGTGACCTTTTGGGAAAAATAGCCATTTGAGTGCACCAGAACAAGCCACCAGCTGTCCTAATTATTTCTAGCAGGACTGGCAATTCAAGGGCTTATTTGAGTGTTTTCCTCCCTTTGCCCTCTGCTTACAACGAGCAATCCTGGGAGATTTGTTAGGAGCTGTTCCTTTACTCAAGCACAGTCAGTTAAAAAGTTCTTTCTTTTTAAGATGCTAAAATTTGAGAGCGAGGAGAAAATAAAATAAACAAATCTGTTGATTCTTGTGCAAGGACTCGAGCAGCTTTCTGGATCCCTGCTAAGGAGGTACAGCAGCACTGGGACACAGTCCCAGCACAGCAAGCATACAAAACCCTGGAGCCTAAAGAGTGAGGAGCAGGAAGCAGAGGACTGCTCCTATTCCAGAGGGGCTCGCTCATATTGCTTAAAGAGTAACACAGCACAGCTAAGGGTCCATGTTTATCCAACGTATTTGAATTCCTCAAACAAACAAAAACCTTCTTGCAGCTGTGGTGCCAGCCTACTTCATAGCAAAAGTAATGTCCTCAGAAAATATTTGTGAAATCGCAAGAAATATTGGGAATTTCTTTTGTCATTCTACACATGTTTTTGAAGGAAGAGAATTGTGCAGAAAACTAACACTTCAAGGAAAAAATAAAAACCCAGAATCAAAACAATTGTAGTGATTACAACTGACACTTAGTGTTTGCATTCCAGCTCCATCCACAGCCAGTACCCTTTTGTTATTCTACCATATAAGGGAAAACATCCTGGCACTAAAATGCCTTTAAGACTGTCTAACACATGAAACCAGTGCAAATTTACCCACCAGTACAGGAGGATCTTCTGTCAGGAGACACAAATCATTGTTAAGCAAGGAATCCTGCTTAAAAAACCTGTTTTCCTAAAAGAGAGGATTGTATTGGGTACTGTTGAGTGGACAGTGGAAATAGAACCCAGGGTTAATTACCAAGGTTTCACTAGAAAAGAAAGATTATCAGCAGCACAGAGAATGGATAACTACTTCCTTTGATACCAGCTGTGGCACTAATACTCTCAGAAGGCTGGCAAACAACCCTCCATCAAATATTCATGCCTAATGCTCATCTCTGTGTATGACAGGTGTAACTAACCTGTCCAGCTTTTAATTCTTCCCATATTTGTACTTATGATTCTCAATTAAATAGTTTCTCGAAACACTCCCCTGTGAATTAAGCCAGTGCCAAAGAACTGGAATCTACACTTGTTCTCTTGCATCACAATAACAAATTATTATTTGATTCCTAAGAAATTGTGAGATTCTAGAGGTATTTTGCTCATATCTGTTACTGGGGCTTTTCTTAATGTGGTATACATGTACAGGACACAAGAACACCACTTTTCTGCTGAGACTTTAGTGAAAAGAAAAGCAAGAGTAAGCATCTGAATTACACAAAAGGATGATTTCTTTGGACAGTTTCTCATGTGGCTGGGTCAAGAATCTGAGTTTGGAGGGACCTGTGTGGCCCAGAGCCTGCTCAGGCAGATGAACAGACTGCTGAACTGTCCAGCCCTTGGATAAAGCACATGGCATTTCTTCCTCAATCCTTCTGAAATCCTGCTTAGAAAGCACACTCCAGGTAGAGGCTGAGCAATGACTCACAGCTGAAACACTGATTAAATCTCTAATGAGAGCCCTTTTGCCTTTGAGGGCAACATATCAGCCTATCCTTCCCTCTCAACCCTGACAGGGTTCAGTCTATAGATCATGTTCCTGTCCCCAGCAAAACCAGGGCTAAGTGGGTCAGATGGGCTAACTCTCAACAAAACTCACAGAACTACCTGAAAGTCACTTTTTGGCTGCATCCTGTGCTGATAAAAACATTGCAGAGCATCCATTATCAGAGTTGATGCATAAACCTCTTTTGACACACATATATTTTCAGAACAATTTAGAAGGAAATACACCACAAAACAGGAACCCTGACAGCTTTTATGTTGGATTTAACTGAGATAAATAAAAGTTGTAGCTAATTTCAGTTATATTAACTTGTGCTTCTTAGTTTTCTTCTGTTTTTTTCATATTTACCTAATTAAGCATAAAGTCTTGATCAGAAATTTTTGTTTGGTTGGGGTTTTTTATTCATTCCTTTTTAGTAAGTTTTTAGCAACTGCACACAGGCAAAGCAAGAAGTTCAGCAGTCAAACTCCATTCACAGTCAGATAGCTCTTGTTTTAAGAGAACACAGCTGATAAACTATGTACAACACATATATGTGCAGACATATACACAGAAACAGAAAATCTTCACTGAAGCCTGCATTCAACTCACAGCACCCAAAGTA
This sequence comes from Corvus moneduloides, assembly GCF_009650955.1. Lineage (NCBI taxonomy): Eukaryota > Metazoa > Chordata > Aves > Passeriformes > Corvidae > Corvus > Corvus moneduloides. The sequence goes on from NC_045482.1 coordinate 9,356,729, forward strand.
AGAGCAATTTAAATGTGCCACTTTTCCATCAGCCGGCACACAATGATGAAGCAAGGCTGATCCTGTTGCTTTGTGACGGGTGTAGTTTTTGCTCAGAGTTTCCTCTGGAAAAATGACTTGCCTGGATGTGTTCCTCTCTTGGGAAGAAATCATGCAAGGAGGTGAAAGATCTATAATTATACTTTCTTCTAATTGTTTACGATGCTCAAGCTGAACTGTACCTCTTAAAGGAGCTTAGGTGGTTCACAGTCTTCAAGAGATTATGCTCTACTGAATATCAAATAGCAAGTCTAAAATATTCCTCACCTGTTCCAGGACCCCAGCAGACAAGCTTAAAAAGGCTCAAGACCCTATTTTCAAAACAGGGTTTCTTTGTAGTTTAGTGGATAGGTTTTTTTCACCTGTTTATCTTTGAGATTTTTTTGTGCAAGAAAAAAAAAGAGTATATTTGATTTATTTATTTCTTACTACTGTTCTGGAATTGAGAATATCAAGAAGCTAAGCTTGAGTGATTGGAGAATATTTGCACCAAGTTTTGTCCGAGAGAAAAATCATTTGTTCTTGTACAAAAAGAAATAGGTTAAGTCAAAAGCACTTCAGAAGGACAGCAACAGGCATTTGGAAAAACACTATACATTTCTTGTAGAAGATATGTGGAAAAGACGAACAAAAAATTAGATAAATTTTACTATTGTTGACATGCCCTGATAGAAGGAAAGCAAGCCAGAGATACAATGACATCAATCAAAAATAATTCAATTATTGAGAAAATAATAGTATTGAACTGGCATAGTATGCACTCAAGGTGCTGTAAAACAAAGTCTGACACATTCCCGGATAAATTAAATGGTCATAACATATCATAAATTTGGGGTTTTTAATCTTTAATGTATTTGCAATTCTTTTAAATCTGAATTCTTTAAATTTACAGTAACTTGTCTGGAGACATTACACTATCTGTTACTACACCTGTTGACTGATTACCACATATTATCAGGTATTAAATTTGATCTGTGCAGAAATACAGAATTCTGTTCTTCCTCTGAAATACACTTTTTGTGGAACACTTTTTCCACAATTATCAATAGTACTCCTCAAGAGCAAAAATTGCATTTGAACCCTAAATTGCCTGGTTTCTTATTTCTTGATTTTAGACACAGCATTTCAACTTGCTCATCTCTAGAGAACAGGTAAACAAATTAAAGGCCTAAGTAAGTTATTTAAATCCTACAATTTAAATGTCCAAACCCTCCAGTTTACCTGGGTCTGTAAAGCAATAATGAATAAATTTGCCTTAATCACATTGTAGTCCACTCTTTTAGCTTGGCATTTCCTGCTGGTTTTTTGCCATGAGCTTTTTGAAAGGAATAATTATGCTTTTGTACTGCTCTCAGAAAACTAGCAATATGTAAAACTTCCCTGTATGCACCGGAATCCAGGAGTTTCACAGGCACAAAGCACTGTGGGTACCCAAACTGTCCTTGTTTCCACATGTCTTTTAGAAATGTAAGTTTCAACTAAAACCAAGTTTTCCCTACCCTGTAACAATCTGGTTTATTAATCTTCGACCCAATACACCCAAACCTTCACTTGCTGAGTAAGCTCCCTGCAGTACCATTCTCATCAGATTTTTAATGCATATAGTGGCTATTGGCTCCTTTGCAGTCTCAAACAGTAGCTCTGACTTTTTTTCCCAAACAATGAAGCATAATTTTGAACTCTGGATACCTTGCTAATAGGTCCCTAGACATGTAAAGCTCACTGGTAGTCCAGAAATAACATGTTATATTCATTAAACTATCCAAAATTTTTCACAATAAATTTTACATTATGCACTATTTCAACACGCTAAGCAGCAAGTAAAAATTCAAACCTAAGGGCTGAACCCACCCTTGCTACCTTTTTGCTTATTCAGTCACAATTCTCATCCATAAATTATCTCCTACCTTCAAATATTAAATGAATGGACACAACCTTCTCTTACATATCTTTCTTTGCCAGTTCATCAATACCCACTGGTGCTATTTAAAGACCAAGATAGAAACTAAATCCATACCCATCCACCAGTAATTCTACCACAACAAAGCAGATGAGAAACAGATTCTAAGAGCACTGTGCACATTAAATTAAGATGTTTATTCTGAGGAGATTCATTTTAAACATGGATCCCACACAAACACAAAAAATAGGTACCTCAGGAAATGCAACACACAATGTAAAGTTTACTTTTCATAAATTGCCCATTTCCTAAGTCTCTCAGATTTTATACTGAAGAATCTACTTTCCTTGAGAAATTGTAGGTTCACAAAAATGAAGAAACTTCCCAGACTAGTAAAACCACATTCACTGTGGAAATACTGCAACTGGCATTTGATCCAAAATTTTACCTGCTCTCCCCATCCTGAGTTTCTTATAAGAATTACAGAAGATATTTGGGTTTGCTAAAGTTTCATACAATAATGTGTAATAAAAAATTAACTGTATTTTCAGAAGGTGATGAAACAATCTTGAGCTAGAATTACAGGTCTGCAAGCAATGGCAAAAATTAACAGTAGATGTTAGAGGATAGATTAATTAATTTTTTTTCTTCCAAAGAGAAATATGATAGGACAAAAATTTTAAAGTCTAATGCAAGTCTAAATCCAAAACTCTAACCTAAACAATTTTATTACCATTTCTAATTAAATTATCCCCTCATGAACGTACTGGGACAAAGAATTTTTAACGCCAAAATGCTGATTTTAGGGAAAAAAAAAATATTGTTTATATTTTTCACAGGTGGAGTCAATCACTGAAGTGCACTGCTAGCTGTTTATAAACAGCTTTTATTAAAAACAAGCTAGTGCTGCAAATATTTTAATCGCAGGTTGTAAAAGCAGAGAGAAAAAGCAAGTTTAGTGGTGAACAAAGCAGCCTGTCATGCTATTGAGCCCCGAGGGCGAACAGAATGCTAGATGCTTTATCAAATAAAATAAAAACAGTTTGTACCTTTTTTATGTTAATTGGCTCATGATTGAACTTTAATAAACCCACAAACTCTCTTTAAAAAGTTGCCTTCCAATTTTTAAGCTTTATCTCTTTATTTAAAATTTCCGTAGTTAAATGAATTCCAGAACCAACTCAGTGCAGCAGCAGGCTTTTATTGCCATTCGGTTCTTTATTCTATTTTTAAGCATTTCAAGCCAGCATGCACATTCTTGCTCAAAATATTTTGTTATAATTTTTGTCATGCTTCTTATTTATCTTTTCAACTAGCTCTTAGGTATGTTTCTACTTTCACAGCTTGCTCATCCACAGGTGTATTATTTAAACGTCCTCTAAGACAAGCATAACTATTTTGAACACAATACAAAAGGAAAACAAGAAACCAGTGCAAAGTACTCATTTAAAAACACCCTTGCTCCAAAATTGCCTGTTTCTTGCCAACAGCTGGCACATTTAGACAACAAAGATACCCAGTACATAAACTTCCAAAGCTACATCAGTTGAAATGCCTAATTTCTGTTTAGCTTCAGATTCATCCATTATGAGGAAAAAAAAAAAATATTTTTTTCCCCTACCTACCTCTCAGTAAGTCAATTTCCTGAATTAAACAGCTGGGAAATGAAAATACATGTAGTCAAAACAGAATAAGTAACAGAAATTAACTTCCACATGAACTCTAGAAAAGCAATAAGCTTATTCAGCATGGTCCCAATAAGTGAAATAGCTGAGGAAAGAAGGGGTTTCACAAAAACTCACATATTTCTGAATGATGATATTGCAGCACCTGTGGATAACAAAAGTTATATTTAATCTCTGCAGATATATTGCATTAATGCTATTGAATCTTGTCTTCAACTCAAAGTACAGAGAAATTTTATGGAGCTTCCAATTTAATCCTATCACTGTTGACATGACCAACCACCACAATTACAGCATCTTTAAATTAAACTATTAGAAATAATTTATTCAGTGAAAGACCAGGTAAAACTGCATCTCCTGTGTAGAGAAATGTATTCTAGACTACACCCAAATTGCATGCTTATTACCATAATTTTTTTTTTTTTTTTTTTTTTTTTTTTCTGAATTTCAGAAGAGTCACAGGGAGTGCGGAAGGATTATGGAAAAGTTTGGGAACTGCTTTCCTCAAGCCTCAAAAGTTTCAGGATCCTACCCTCTTTTTGCTCTGGGGAATATTTTTCTGGCTTCCATGCAGTTTCACTACTATCTATTTTATGAGGCACTTGACAGTTGTGTGAATTATCCCTTTGTTTGTACAGTTTGGGTATGTACTTAGCAAAATTAGATGCCATTAAGTTTATAACAGCACAATACACTTATTCTGCAGATTGTAACTCTTACTATCAATTTCGATGAACAAGGAAAACAGGTTTGCTTGGAGGCCCAGGACTTTGTATTTCCTTATCTCAAAATTCTTACATGCCTATCAGAAGTCAAATCATTTTTGAAAAGTAGGTGTGATGGGTCTTAATTTGAAATCCAACTTCAGAAATTCTTAAGATGGGATGTGTGGTTACCGCAGAATTAAATCCAGCAAGTTCATACAGCCCTGGATTATTTTAAGATAGAGATGATGAGACAATAAAAGATCTTAGTTATGTTGTTTGTTGAATAATCCTTTAAAATTAAGTAAGATTGGCACCATATGAGTTAAAGGGAAAGTTTCCTACCCATCTGAGTGCTGATTTTTCTGTTCAGGGTATGAAGGCATTGTTTTCCCATGACTTAATGCTGGGAGAAAAACATGCACTTTTTGATCTATGTAATTATTCTTTCTTACGCATCTTCCTTATGCTTTGAAGAACAAAAAGGCATTTTCTGAAGGTAGCATTTAATGCCAGTAATCAGCAACCATTGATACTTCCAAGACCAGCAATTCAAACTCTCCTGAAATTAACAAAACAGCTCTGTTACAGAGACACTTAAAATAGTTTTTCCTCTAATTTTAGACCAATGCAAGCCTTAAATTGGTGTGAGTTTGGATCATCACATTATGAACACATTCATCTGCACTTCACAATTATGCATCAGACAACCAAGGCAAATATATATGAAGTCAAGTTGACTTGTTATAAAGAAATTTAATCATAAATATAAAACAACTGCTTTTGAAACACCACTGTGTGTAAAAAATGGTCTGCACCATTATATATTTGTTTTTACTCTGAAATATATGTAACAACAATACTCCATTCTAAACCCATCGCTGCCAACAAAGGAACTGTCAATGTATCCCAATGACCATTGAGGAATTGCCTGTTGGCTAATCCCAACCTTATGGTAGTGAGTTTATAAAAAAATCCACCCAAAATAATTTTTAAATAATGGTCACAACACAACTGGCCATATGTTCAGTTGTGCTTATTCTTCATTCTGTATCTGATCCCTCAGTGTTATTTGAATTCCCCTGTTAATCCCCAGCTGAATGGTGGCTGAAGGATCTGGTGTGCAGAGCTTGAAGAACCAGTTTATAAGGTGATATAATTTACTAATTTCTGCATTTTTAGCTTATGACTATAACTGCTATATGGGGAATATTTTCTGTATAAAAACATTTCTGTGCTCTTTCTCTCTAATGAAGTTTATGCCATCTCATTCATAAAATGAATCATATCAAAAAGCTTGCTGGCATTAGTTAAGTTTTCTTCCATTAAAATTGCTTCCAAACTTCATTAGAGTGATATTTGTTGTGCACATCAACAGCAAATTATTTTAATAATTCAGTTAAGATTTCACACTGTTTATTTAAATTCTTCAATACTTCCTCAATATTAAAGAAAAAAGATTCAATGCTGTCATTATTCTGTCTATCCCAGAATGGTTGGCACTTGAATGCTTAGCCATCCCAGAGACAGATTTACTGAGTTCAGCTAAACTGGAGACTATTAAATCCCCAAACATTAATCCTCTTTATTCAACAAGGGATTTAGGATGAAACATAAATACTCCAGTTCAAAAAATTGTGTATGGAGTCCAAGTATAACAGAGCACATTGAAGATCATTAGAGTAATTATTCAAAAGGCAAGAATAAAAGAAAAGTTAAATGGTGAAGCTTTATCTGCCTGGGCTGCTGCACAGCACAGCAGCACAGAATGATGAGGTAAAGAGAGATGTCCAATGGTTTCTATAGTGGGGTCCAGCTAGAGCAGACTACCAGTGATTCTGCCTAGTGGATATTCTGCAAGGATGGATATTTCACCACCTCTCCAGGGAGTCTGTTCCAGTTTTAATCACCCTTGAGGTTAAAAGAATTTTTAGTGTATTCTGGTGGGATTTCCCATTTTTTTGATGAATGGAAGTTGCCTGTAAGACCCTAGCTCAGTTTTCTCTCTATCCTCCAATGTTTGCCTTTCTTGGTCTCAGAAAATCCCTCCAATCACCCTAGTGGCCTTCCAAGAACATAATCCACCTCTCAGCACTCTCAGATGGCTGTAACTCAGCCTTGTTGTCTCTGCATCTCTTGGTAAACCACTTGGCTCTCCTCTGGGCAGCAGGCACAGCAGCATTGCCCAAAGAGCCTGTGTCCATCCATTGCAGCACTTCAGCCAGGCAAGCCATATCTCCAGATTTTTGTAATCAGAGCTCTGCAACTGTGCACAGATTCCCACTTGCTTTTGTTTGCTCCTTTCATTGTGGGCATTTATGTGCAGATGTTTGAGATGTCTTCCTGTCACCACTGCTTTCTCAAAGGAAGCTCCACAAGCTCCTCTCTCTTGCTGTCTCCCAGCTAAGTCTCTTCTCCTATCATGCTGGTGGCATGGCTGACTTTATTCTGGTCTCTAAATCAGGAATTTTGTTTTCCTTCTCTTTCAAAGATGTATAAGGCTTCTAAATTAAGTGGTTGTGGGAGGTACTTTGGAGGAGAGTGCTAAAGAAGCAGAACATCAGTGATATTTCATTTGAAAATGGCTACTTAATCTTAATATTGGATTATATTTCCACTGCCCTAAAGTATTCCTATCAAACTGTCCTAATATTTCCAGACTGAAGCAACAGAGAGTTCTTGGTCACATGTCAATGCAAAAATATTGCAGAACTAATTCATTAGTTCAAGAGAGAATATGGCAGTATGTTTAAGCTATTCAAGAAAGAGTTATCAGAAACCAAAAAAAAAAAAAGTTCATTAACATGCAAAACCATGAGAAAATAGAAATATATCCTTGACTCACAAAGAGTCAAATGCAAGTCAAATTACACTTGACCAGTAGTGATTTATAGCTACACACATATAGAGGAAAAAAAATAATCTAAGACAGGAAGAAAGTGATTTAGCAAATGGAATGATTTTAGCAATTGCTGATACATCTCTATCTGAAACTGATAGAAAACCTGTTCAGTATCACCGAAGTCAGTGGAGCTATGCTGATACATGCCTCAGAAAGGTCAGATTTTCCCACTGTCATCCACCCCTCACCAAGATGCTTCTTTTGCCATCGTGCCTGGAAATGATTCAGTACCCTTAATTACTTATCTGAACTTGACAAGAATCATTTAAAGAGCTTGTTTAACAACTGAACCCATAGTCTCCAATATTTATTAACAGAACCAGAGTAGAGTCTTATTTTGTCTGATCAATAACAGTTTGAAACAATTAGAGCTCAATGAACCACAGCACCACATACCTCGCATATTGTAGCCTGGCAAACCTTTAAGAGCACATTTAATGCATTTTAAGCATATATTTAACATCTATACACTGTTAGCCTTTAGGTCTCTGGAATGACAGAGTAAAAAACAAATGTAAATAAAGCTCATTGATTGAAAGCACATTGTTACCTCTCTCTCCTAATGGTAACATCCCACAGATAAATCCTTTTTCTGAGCATCACTATCCAAATTATAAATACTATAAAGATAAAGCAGTGAAAACCATATTTACTGTTACCAAAAAAAAAAAAAAAAAGAAAAATCCATTTGAAACTGAAGGATCTTATGCAGCTGAAAGTTTCACAGCTAAGACCAAACTCAACTTTTCAAAATGCAAGTTTATTGCTGCTAGTAAGGATTACTGATGGTCACCTGAAGTTTGGAAACTAAGAGTGTTTTGCTCCTTGAAGCAGTTTATCAGTTACTCAATTATATTTATTCCAAACCACAATATATTATTGGATTACATTGCTACATTTCCCTTCCAGCTCTCTGGGGGAAAAGCTAGGCCCTTTTGAAATGGAGATGAGAGTGACAGTGAAGAGCTGCTACAAGAATATTTTGCTAAGTGACATCCCTGATATTTACTAGAGTAGTGTGCAACTTTATTGTGCAACCACAGCTTTAATGAGATGTGACCAAGACCTGGGAGCATCTGGTTATGAATACATATTAGCAAAGTTTCAAGGCAGAATGATTCTTATATCCTATTTTATACTCCCAGCAGTTCTTGATTGTAGAAATGAAAGAAAGTTGAATTGTCTTAGCGTTGGCTTCTAACTTGAAAGATTTAAGAATAAGAGTTAAATTTGAACTAACTGTAATGGAAGCTTATAAAAATACAACATGATGTTTCATAGGACTATACAGAGAACTCTACCTATGGTCCACTTGCCTAAAATTTAAATTGGGTTTGTGTCATACATTCACAAGTCAAAATAACAATTTATCCATTTGGCAAATCCGGTAAAAGCAAAGTTATTATTAGAAACATGATTTTGGAATTCTCTTCTTAATCCAGCTCCCAAACTCCTTTCCAACTTTCTGTTTGGATATGAGCTTCCATTCCCTAATTTCTAGGTGAGAGTCTTTTTTTCCTCTCTTCCCTTATTGAACTCTAAGTATGTTTCACAGATGGTACGGTATTACCATTGCTTGAAAATGAATATGCTGCTTACGAGAGACAGCCAACAGAGCAGAAATCAAATCTTCAAACATAAGATGGAGCAACTGGGCAATGGCTCTACTGCTGTCTGTGCCAATTGTCTTTTCCAGCCTGTTCAGGATTTATGAATTGTTTTCTATCCATTCTCTGAGGTTTTCTGGATGCTGTACTCTGTGGCTTTATTCCACAGAAGGAGCCCATTTACTTCAAAGATATGTCAAGTGGGCAATCCTACAGAAACTAGTGAAAATACTTGTGCATCTGAAAAGTCACAAATTGAAATCCTTTACTTCATCTGAGACTTATAGTAAGATATCAAATTGTAGCCAATAGATTTTTTTTTTTTCTTATCTCAGCATTTCTTGCAAATTGGGGCACTAGCTCCATTTCCACATGGAACACCAAGCCACTGGCATCTACTTTTCTCCAATATACCTGAATCTAAAAAGCTACTTCTCAGGGATTCTAGGTCAAAAGTTTCCTCTATTACTCAGCTACTGTTTCCTGTTATGCAACTGCTACTTTCAGAATATATCAACCCTAGAAGTAACTCCTGTGCAGCCAACTGTCCATGTCTTCCTTCCATTTAATCACCGGTTTCCCATTTTTATCCCATCAGGATTTGGGGAATATAGTCAAATTTCCAAAAACAAATGGGTTTAATATTCAGGGTCCCTTTTCTTTCAATAGGCATGATGTCAAGGGATGGGGGGGGCCAGCAGATTATGCCAGAAAGGCGCACATTTATTGGAGCTGGATGTTTACAAGCCATCGCAGTCACAGCACAAGAATGTGAAGCTCTGACTTGCCCCAATAAAGGGCTGTTTTGGAGCAGCCTGGTGAGAGTGACTTGCTGAATCACAAGCATTTGCTCCTAGCTCATTTTTTTGAGAGGACCATAACTCAACACCAAACATCTACTTCACTCTAACTTTCAGTCTTTTTACTCAGCATACCCTCCCCTACATCCTTTGTTTTCCACAATATTTTTCCTAAGAGGTCTCATATCCATTTCTGCTACATCTACCATGACAACTTTCAGGTGTCACTTCTGCTGTCACATCATCACACAATCCTTCTGCTTACATTTTCAAAGAAAAATAAGGTTTGATCCAGGCTGTCCTTAGGACAAGCTGCAAAAACTTTCTTCCCTTATTTGTGATAATCACATAATAGCTATGCACAGCAGGATGCAGTGTCTCTGAAGAACAGGTATAAAAATAAATGGTTGCTCCTCTTTAACAAAGCTACTTAGAGAAACCTCAGGCTTGAATTCCAAGGTCTGAGATTTCATCTCTTTTGATTCTATTTGTGTTATTGCTAACAGCCTATTTTATGAAAATGCATGGTGTTAAAGAAAAAAGCAACTGGTCAAACAGACAAAATCCTCTGATGGTGTCTCGGTTTTGAAAGACAGGTGTCTGCTAGGGAAGGCAGAGGCCCCCCTTGAAGTGGCAGATATAACCCCTTTTCCCTCCAAGTTATTATATTTTGAAATCAAGAGCCTTTAGGCGAAGATGTGGGAAATAGGAATAACAGTTCTTTACTATATATATATATATGTATATAACCAGTCAAACAAAACAACAACAACTATGGCAGTAACAGCAATCACAAACCCAGTGCCAGCCTTCTCGGCTGTCAGGCTATTTCCCCTCGGGTGCAGTTCCGCTCGCAGCCGGCAGGGGCGCTGGCGGCTCCCGGTGAGCAGGGCAGGTGCGATGGTTCCCCCGCGGCTGCAGGGGGCGCTCCGGAGCGAGCTCGGGACACACGCGGCACCGGTGCCCTGGGATCCCGGGAAGGGATGGGACAAAGGCTTCACAAACCGCTGGGCAGTTGATCCCGGGCTCTCAGGAACAGCAGGCTGGAACGGCAGGGACGAACGCAAATCCCGGGTGGCAGACGAGATGTATCCAGATGGGAAAAACCCACGGAGGCCCAGGCAGGCAGGGCGAGCAGGGCTACAGCGTAGCGAAAGCTCGAAGCAGCAGCGGGGCAGGGCAGCCACAGCTCGGTCTCCAGCAGGGCAGGGAAAGCGGCTTTTGGGGTCCCGGCGTTGTTTCCAGCAGGAAGAAAGAACGGCCAAAAAGAAAGAAGCAGCAGCTCCTTTCTCTGCAGCTTCTCTCCCCGGACGCTCAGAGCGAACTGACCCCACACCCAGGTGTAGACAAAGGAGTAGCCAGGTCCGCCCCACTCCCCTTTTGTCTTTCTTAAGTACAGCTATTTGTCCCCTAGCAACATGCATATGGGAGAAAATTCCTTTAACAGAGAAAAAACAGACTAAACTAAAACCCCAACATTATCCACCCCGAATTTTTTCCCATACTAACATGTTACATGAAACTTAACTTTTTTAACCATATAAATCTATGCATTACCCAAATTATATACAAATATACATGCTGATACTGATACAAGTACAGAGCCATGGGTAGTTCACCCTAAAACAAGGTCCCCTTGAGGTAAGCATCGGGTCTCTCCATCCTTTTGCATCACCCACCAGGTGCAACCTGGTCCCTGAGCAAAAACAACCCCACGGATGGGTTTGTCTTTGCTCAAGGCAGACTTTACCCAAACAGTTTTTCCAAGCATACCTCTCATGTGCACCACTGGAACCTTATCCCCGTCTGTTGTTTGTAGGGGTTCAGATTGGGCAGGGCCTGCTCGGCTGGTGGAACCTCGAGTGTTAACTAACCAGGTGGCTCTTGCTAAATGCATCTCCCAGTTTTTGAAAGTCCCCCCACCCAGTGCCTTCAAGGTGGTTTTAAGCAGTCCATTACACCGCTCAACCTTCCCAGCTGCTGGTGCATGGTAAGGGATGTGGTACACCCACTCTATGCCATGTTCTCTAGCCCAGGTGTTTATAAGGCTGTTCTTGAAATGAGTCCCATTGTCAGACTCGATTCTCTCAGGGGTGCCATGCCTCCAAAGGACTTGCTTTTCCAGGCCCAGGATGGTGTTCCGGGCAGTAGCGTGAGGCACAGGGTAGGTCTCCAGCCACCCAGTGGTGGCTTCTACCATTGTGAGCACATAGCGCTTGCTTTGGCGGGTTTGAGGCAGTGTGATGTAATCAATCTGCCAGGCCTCCCCATACTTGTATTTGGACCATCGCCCGCCATACCACAGAGGCTTCACCCGCTTGGCCTGCTTGATCGCAGCGCATGTCTCACAATCATGGATAACCTGGGAGATACTGTCCATGGTTAGATCCACCCCTCGGTCTCGTGCCCACTTATAGGTGGCATCTCTGCCCTGATGACCTGAGGCATCATGGGCCCATCGAGCTAGGAACAATTCTCCTTTATGTTGCCAATCCAAGTCTATCTGGGACACCTCTATTTTCGCAGCCTGATCTACCTGTTTGTTGTTATGATGTTCTTCATTAGCCCGGCTCTTGGGGATGTGAGCATCTACATGACGGACCTTCACGGATAGCTTCTCTACCCGAGTGGCAATGTCTTTCCACTCTTCAGCAGCCCAGATTGGTTTTCCTCTGCGCTGCCAGTTTGCCTTATTCCACCTTTCCAGCCAACCCCACAGAGCATTGGCTACCATCCATGAATCAGTGTAGAGGTAGAGCTTTGGCCACTTCTCTCTTTCAGCTATGTCCAGAGCTAATTGGACAGCTTTGAGCTCAGCAAATTGGCTCGATCCACCTTCTCCTTCAGTAGCCTGTGCAACTTGTCGTGTGGGGCTCCATACAGCGGCTTTCCATTTCCGGCTAGCGCCTACAATTCGGCAGGAACCATCAGTGAAGAGGGCGTATTGTCTTTCACTCTCTGGTAGCTCATTATATGGTGGGGCTTCTTCGGCACGTGTCACCTGCTCCTCTTCTTCTTCAGAAGATAACCCAAAAGTCTCACCTTCCGGCCAGTTCGTAATTATTTCCAAGATCCCAGGGCGACTTGGGTTTCCAATTCGGGCGCGCTGCGTGATGAGGGCAATCCATTTGCTCCAAGTAGCGTCGGTGGCGTGATGCGTGGAGGGAATCTTTCCTTTGAACATCCACCCCAGCACCGGTAGTCGGGGTGCCAGGAGGAGTTGTGCCTCTGTGCCGATTACTTCTGAGGCAGCCTGGACTCCTTCATAAGCTGCCAGGATTTCCTTCTCTGTGGGAGTGTAGTTGGCTTCAGATCCTCTGTAGCTTCGGCTCCAGAATCCCAGTGGTCGGCCCCGAGTCTCACCAGGCACCTTCTGCCAGAGGCTCCAGGACAGACCCTTGTTCCCGGCTGCAGAGTAGAGCACGTTCTTCACCTCTGGTCCTATCCTGACTGGGCCAAGGGCTACGGCGTGAGCAATTTCCTGTTTGATCTGGGCGAAGGCCTGCTGCTGTTCAGGGCCCCAGTGGAAATCATTCTTCTTGCGGGTAACCAGGTAGAGAGGACTCACAATCTGGCTATACTCGGGAATGTGCATCCTCCAGAAACCTATAGCACCTAGGAAAGCTTGTGTTTCCTTCTTGTTGGTCGGCGGAGACATTGCTGTGATCTTATTGATGACCTCAATGGGAATCTGACGTCGTCCATCTTGCCACTTTACTCCCAGGAACTGGATCTCTCGGGCAGGTCCCTTGACCTTGCTCTTCTTAATGGCAAAACCAGCTTGCAGGAGAATTTGAATTATTCTCTCTCCTTTCTCAAACACTTCGGTTGCGGTGTTCCCCCACACAATGATGTCATCAATGTACTGCAGATGTTCTGGAGCCTCACCCTTTTCTAGTGCAGTCTGGATCAGTCCATGACAGATGGTGGGACTGTGCTTCCACCCCTGGGGCAGTCGATTCCAGGTGTACTGCACGCCCCTCCAGGTGAAGGCAAACTGAGGCCTGCACTCTGCTGCCAGAGGAATGGAGAAAAATGCATTAGCAATGTCAATAGTGGCGTACCACTTTGCTGCTTTGGACTCCAGCTCGTACTGGAGCTCCAACATGTCTGGCACGGCAGCGCTCAACGGTGGAGTCACTTCATTCAGGGCACGATAGTCCACAGTCAATCTCCATTCCCCGTCAGACTTGCGCACAGGCCAGATGGGGCTGTTGAAGGGTGAGTGGGTCTTGCTGACCACCCCTTGACTCTCCAGCTCGCGGATCATCTTGTGGATGGGGATCACAGCATCTCGATTTGTCCGATACTGCCGGCGGTGCACTGTCGAGGTGGCAATTGGCACTCGTTGCTCTTCCACTTTCAGGAGCCCAACTGCAGAAGGATTCTCAGATAGTCCAGGCAGGGTGTTCAATTGCCTAATGCCCTCTGCCTCCACAGCAGCAATCCCAAATGCCCACCTGAGTCCTTTTGGGTCTTTGTAGTAGCCATTCCGGAGGAAGTCTATGCCCAGAATACACGGGGCCTCTGGGCCGGTCACAATCGGATGCTTTTGCCACTCCTTCCCAGTCAGGCTCACCTCAGCTTCCAAAAGGGTCAACTGCTGTGATCCCCCGGTCACCCCAGCAATGGATACAGGTTCTGCCCCCACATGTCCCGATGGCATTAAAGTACACTGTGCTCCAGTATCAACCAATGCATCATATTTTTGTGGCTCTGATGTGCCAGGCCATCGGATCCACACCGTCCAGAAAACTCGGTTCTCCCGTGCCTCTTCCTGGCTAGAGGCAGGGCCCCTCTAGCCCTGGTTATCATTCTTTCCCTGGGCGTACATGCTCGAGGTACCTTCAAGGGGATCCGACATATCATCCTCCCTTCTGTAGTGCCTGGCAGCTCGGTCACGGGAGGCTGAGGCTACCTTCACCTTAGCGGAACCCCCTCGGTTAGTGCCTCCCTCCTTGAGTTCACGCACCCGCGCTGCCAGGGCAGAGGTGGGTTTCCCATCCCACCTTCTCATGTCTTCCCCATGCTCACACAGGAAAAACCACAGCTCAGCTCGTGGGGTGTACCCTCTCTCTCTCGCAGGGGGACGACGGGCTCTGACTTGGGGGCCTGTGACTCGCACTGGTGCCACGCTGACCCTCCTCATCTCCTCCCTCATCTCCTCCCTCATCTCCTCCCTCATCTCCTTCATCTCCTCTTTGAGGTCCTGGACCACAGCAGAGACATGAGCTTTTAGCGGGCCATTGATCATGCTGTCATAATGCCTGAGCCTGTTGGCAACAGAGCCCACTGTTTCTCGGGTATTGTCAGCATCAATCGTTGCAATGAAGGTGGTGTATTGTGATGGCCCTAGCCTTGCCAGGTTCCACATCATCTGTCCTGTGCACCTGACCTTATCGGGGTCATTATCATGCTGTCCATCCTTCCCAAAGAGTACCTCTAATATTGCCACCTCTCTTAGCTGTTGGATCCCTTGCTCGAGTGTCTTCCACTGCATTCTATGATGATACTCCTGCATTCTTTCTTTGTGAATGAACCTTTCTCTCACACTCATTAAGAGCCGCTCCCAGAGAGAAAGGGGCCCTGGCTCCCTCACGAATATCTGGTCCACACCTGGGTCCTGGGTCAACGATCCCAGATACCTTGCCTCACCACTATCCAGTTGCACACTTGTGCCCATAAGGTCCCAAACCCGAAGCAGCCAGGTGGTATAAGGCTCACGCCCCCTTCGCACAATGTCGTTTCGCATAGCACGGAGACTGTCGTGCGACAGGGACTCAGTGATGACTTCTGGCTCTGGCTCTCCTGCTGGTTGTGAGGGCCCTGGTTGCCCATCATCATTAACTGGTCGTACTGATTTGGTCTTATACTTCCTCCTTTGCACAGGAGCGACTGCTGCTGGCTGTGGTTGTCCTTGTGGTTCAGCTGAAGCCTGGACGGTTGTAACATCCGTGGGTTCCACTGCTGCACCATCGGACTCACCCTCTTTGGGGCAGGGAGAGGGTTTTTCACTAGCTGAGGAGGTGTATTCCCTTAGCAATTGGCATATCTCCTGGCGCACCTGGCCCATCTCCTGGCACATCTCCTTGCGCACCTGGCCCATCTCCTGGCATATCTCCTGGCGCACCTGACCCATCTCCTGGCATATCCCCTGGCGCACCTGACCCATCTCTTGGCACATCTCCTGCATCCCTTTTGCCAGTACCCCCACCCAGTTTGGGTAGTCCATTTCTGAGGTGGACTGTTGGGCAGTATCAGTCTGTGGGGCGGGATCTCTAGTGTCTGGGGCTGTGGCAGGCTCTGGCTCTGGGGTAGGATCTCTAGTGTCTGGGGCCGTGTCAGGCTCTGGGGCAGGATCAGGCTCTGGGGTAGGAACTCTACTCTCTGGGGCCATGTCAGGTTCTGGGGCAGGATCAGGCTCTGGGGTAGGATCTCTAGTCTCTGGGGCTGGTGTCCGGGTAGATATCCAAGCCAATCTCAACTTATCCTTGAATGCTAAATAGAGTAGGCCTATCAGCAGCAGATGGTTAGTATTCAGAGGGAATTTAAACCCTTCGAAAATTGATGGGGTGGGCCCAAAGAACTGGTTGAGGGGTTGGGAGAAAACTTCCCCTGGTGTCATTTCCTCACAGAAGGTACCATTGTTAACATAACCCCAAAAACATGTGCTCAGTGTGTGATAGCTGTTTATCCATGTGCCCACATTCCGGAGGAAGTTAAAAACCCATGAATTCCTCACCTTCTCGACCCATAACGCAAGCTGGATAACAGCAATGGTAGCCTTAGTCAGAGGAC
The DNA here is from genome assembly GCF_009650955.1 of Corvus moneduloides. Classification (NCBI taxonomy): domain Eukaryota; kingdom Metazoa; phylum Chordata; class Aves; order Passeriformes; family Corvidae; genus Corvus; species Corvus moneduloides. The sequence goes on from NC_045482.1 coordinate 9,373,164, forward strand.
CCATATTCAAGTAAGGAGCTGCAAAGGGGAAGAATATAGCCACGGCTACATGCCACCCGAACCAGGGTAAACTAGACCACATAGTGCTGCCTAACAAGGTTCCAATATCCAGCACACAAAATAAAGTTATCCAGGAACTGTTATTCCTTTTTCACCTCTATCTCTTAATGCCCTTAGGCCCCACGTTGGGCGCCAAGATCTGTCTCGGTTTTGAAAGACAGGTGTCTGCTAGGGAAGGCAGAGGCCCCCCTTGAAGTGGCAGATATAACCCCTTTTCCCTCCAAGTTATTATATTTTGAAATCAAGAGCCTTTAGGCGAAGATGTGGGAAATAGGAATAACAGTTCTTTACTATATATATATATATGTATATAACCAGTCAAACAAAACAACAACAACTATGGCAGTAACAGCAATCACAAACCCAGTGCCAGCCTTCTCGGCTGTCAGGCTATTTCCCCTCGGGTGCAGTTCCGCTCGCAGCCGGCAGGGGCGCTGGCGGCTCCCGGTGAGCAGGGCAGGTGCGATGGTTCCCCCGCGGCTGCAGGGGGCGCTCCGGAGCGAGCTCGGGACACACGCGGCACCGGTGCCCTGGGATCCCGGGAAGGGATGGGACAAAGGCTTCACAAACCGCTGGGCAGTTGATCCCGGGCTCTCAGGAACAGCAGGCTGGAACGGCAGGGACGAACGCAAATCCCGGGTGGCAGACGAGATGTATCCAGATGGGAAAAACCCACGGAGGCCCAGGCAGGCAGGGCGAGCAGGGCTACAGCGTAGCGAAAGCTCGAAGCAGCAGCGGGGCAGGGCAGCCACAGCTCGGTCTCCAGCAGGGCAGGGAAAGCGGCTTTTGGGGTCCCGGCGTTGTTTCCAGCAGGAAGAAAGAACGGCCAAAAAGAAAGAAGCAGCAGCTCCTTTCTCTGCAGCTTCTCTCCCCGGACGCTCAGAGCGAACTGACCCCACACCCAGGTGTAGACAAAGGAGTAGCCAGGTCCGCCCCACTCCCCTTTTGTCTTTCTTAAGTACAGCTATTTGTCCCCTAGCAACATGCATATGGGAGAAAATTCCTTTAACAGAGAAAAAACAGACTAAACTAAAACCCCAACAGATGGCTTGAGTAGTAAGTCAAGAAATCTGCTATTGGTCCCTGGCAGTGCAGATCCAGGTGAGGAGGCTGCAGCCAGACAGCTGCTTATTTTCCAGCACTGGGTAAAAAAGCAGACAGCTGGAGAGCTAGTTGAAACCTATTGCTTCCCAAAGCAAAGCACCTCCATGAAAAAAAAAAAAAAAAAAAAAAAAAAAGAGTCTATAAAGGAAAACAGGGACTCCTCTAGGCAATGAATGGGAATACCTGGGCATGTTTGACAGGAAAAAACTTTTTTTACAGATGAGATGACAGTGAAGGATGTAATCTCAATGGGGCTGAACCCAAAGCAAAGATCATGAAAAATAAGAACTGATCGGGTATCAGACAAAACCCCAAGTATTCCCTAGTCCTTGATGAGCACATGTAAGTCAGACAATTGGCCAGCAAGCTCACACACCCAGAAATGTAACACAGCATAAGGCATTAGAAGTGCAGTAGGAGGTAGCAAAGCCACCCATGCAGCTGTTGCTCAGAACCTGTACATTACAGGACACAAAAATAGTGCTGTATGCTAAGAAATGGAAGCATGCAAGCTTTTACCACAACACCTAACGGATGAATAAAAATATGACAATAAATGGCACAACTCAGAAACCTTTCACAGGAAGAGAGGCATTGTCATCTGGAGGCAGGGTGATCAGGCACAAAAGAAAACTACCCAGGCTCTGGCTATATGATTTTTTGGTTTTTAAATGGCACTGCCTAAATCAGAGAATTGCACCTATCATGCCTGATTAAAAAAATACAGCCTGTGATGCATAAAAGCAAGACAATATCATCTGCAGTCTGAAGGAACCTTTGAAGCCACACCTTGAGTGCAAGAAATCAGTGAAACAGTTGGAACCAGAACAAGCACAGCTACCAAATGAAATGGCTGTAGCTGTAATTACAGCAGTTATATTCACTAAAGCCAGGAGAAAAAGAAATTCAAAAAAGAGTAGGGGAAAAAAAGAAAATCACAGTAAGTTATAATACCATTATTAAAGCGGGAGTTTCACTAATGACAATTCCAAACATTTATTTTATTAGCAGTTAATAGAACAGTGCTTTGGTCAGACACGTTCTTCAGGATATTGTGCTTTGATCACTTTTTAGGAGTGTGCTGATCTGTGGCACTGATAGCAAGATCAGTGAAAAGCCTTTTTAATAATGATAATGGCAATGAAAAGCAGCTTCATTTACTTTATCCCACATGAATCTCCATTACTGTGAGCAACCTAAGCCATGACAATACTGGTGCTAAATAGCCAAGCAAAAGCATGAGCCATTTGCTATGAAACCTATTAAGAAAGGAAAATTAATAAGATCACATCTCAGTACCATGGTACTCACTCTTTCAATGCAGCTATACAATATATACATATCAGTTTCTGCACTCCTGTGTCAATAAAGAAGCTTCAGGTTTAACCTGGATACCCTTATCTCTGCTCACATCTGCAGGGCTGCTCTTCTTCCCCCGCTGTTTTCTCTTAAAGGATGCCAAGAAAGCAGCATTTAAGTCTTTTGTCTTCTCTTTTGCAAATCCTGCACTATCAGTTCCTGAGCAGAGAGAGTTTCCTGCCAGGCACCATGCCCAAAGCCTTGGCAGTCAGAAAGGTTTTAACTCATTCCAGGACAGATCTGAGCACTTTGCACTGAACAGAAATGAGACTGGTCACAGACTCAAACAACTTGAGAAGTTTAGAACTTACTGAAATAAATATCAAGCTGTCATTTTCAATAGCCTCTTCTACTGATTTTATCTCTCATAGTATAAACCCTTTTTCCTCATAGCACCGCCTGAGCAACTTGACTTAGCCTTTGGTTGTCAGAGTTCCAGGGCAGCTGGGGCAAACATCTCCGGGTAACCAAAAGGACAGCCATCGCCTCGTACACAACCTCAGGCAGCACAAGCAAGGCTTGGATGCCCCATCGTGCCATCCTTTGCAGGGGCTCCACCCCGTGCCCGCAGCCCTGTGTTGGCTTTTGTGCTGTGACAGGACACGGCCTTGTCATTGCCAGCCCACCCCAGCAATGACTCGCTGGAGCGCTCAGTGCTCCACCCCTTCCAATTAAACCGAGCCGTGCCGTGCTGGGCCCCCTTTGATAATTCAGCCATAATTTATACCAGCGCTGAATTAGCATATACTGTGAAATGGGCGTTTAGCTAAGGCTTTAATGGTTTTCTGGAAAAAATAAAACAAACATACAATGTGGATTCAGATTAAAATGGTGTAAATAGAAGTTAATGAATATTATTACTTGAGTTATTAGAACTTTCTGCTTGAAAAAATTTAATCTAATATTCCCGTTTTTAGTATTGCCAACAGCACTAGGGCATGCAGTTCAATAGTTCAAAGTTACCAGCTTTATAATTGCTTTCTACAGACCTTGAAAAAGGCATTTAAGTTTCAGGATGTAACTGAATGGAATGAATTACCCATAGTCACTTCAAATGCAAGGGAAAAAAGTTATTACTGTGCTTAGGTATTTACATACCTTTTCCTTTGAGAAACATGAGGAAGAAATAAAAAGCATGGTAAACAAATGAGAGAAAATCCTGTAATCAAAGAATTAGGAAGCCTTGGGCATTTCCAGCTCAACCAGTATTTTTAAATAAGAGAGATTAAGTTAAAATTTTAAGTGATATCACAGTTTTTCTTCAAGACACAATGGCATAAAGACTGAATTGCACTTTATTTACTCTTATCTATGCTTTGTGTACTCAGTAGGATATAAGTTGGATTCATCTCTTAATGCAGCTCACTCAGGACAAAAGCTGTTGCTAGCATGCTATCTTCAGGTTAAATGATATTATAGTTTGTTGACAAATCTGTTTTAACATCACCAGTTAATGCTGCATGCGGAGACCGGGCCATTGGAAAGAATTATTTTGTCCTGGTACTGACAGCTGCCTTGTTGATAGTACCATCAGATTTACCATTTCAGTGGCAGCAATATCTTAGTGTTTATCTGTAAAAAGGACACATTGTTTTCTGAACCACTAGAATGATTACTTAAGTTTTAAATATTTAAAAATACAATTAAAACAAGATACAAATATCAGTTATGGGAGGAAAAGCCCCTAGGAAACTAGCCTAACAACTATTTCAAATATCATACATGGTTTTCCAGCCTGAATTACTCACCATTTTACACTTGGATAGATTAAAGAATTGGAGAAATAGTTATAAGTCAAATATGTAGGAGCAGATTGACACAAATTACTATGACAATCAGTCCGAGTTATTTCAAAGGCCTTGTTTCAGGCAGAGTAATTTGGCCCCCAAATCCTAAAGGTTTTTGAGATTTATAGGATTCCTAGGAGATGGGAGTTGATAAGAAATGAAAGATCATCCTTGTCCTAATACTGCTTTGCATGTTCTTACTTCACTTACCTACGTCTATACTGAAAGTTCCATTTATAAAAGGAAAACCCATGATTTTCACTGAGGCTGTTACTGAGATAATTGCTTCATAATTCTGTGTTCAAATGTCATGATCAATGGTTCTGCACGCTTTTAAAGAGGAGGAGAAATAGTTCCAGAGATAGCAAGCCTTTCTTTCCTGCATCTGCTGTAAGAAAATCCCCAAAACCAAGCCATGAATTGAACAGCTTCTGCAATTTGTAAAGTTCTGAAGTAGAATAGGGACCACAGACTGAGGCTCCCATGGAGTTCCAAGTTTGTATATTATATAGCAGAAAAGAACATGATTCAGTGTAGCCCCAGATCTGTTTGCTTTTCAAATTCAGTGCGCTTCTGTGCAATATAACAGAAATGTCAAGCCCAGCTAAGCTTAAACTAAGTGTTTAACCTGCAAGCCTTTCTCACCATACAGAGCAATAAAACTTGCAATGACTTCAATGGGCACTTGAACCAAAGAGCCCTTTTGAAATTATCTTTGATGAAAAGCTCAGATTTTTTTGAATTTAACTCTAAGATCTGAAAGAAAATAACATTTAGGAGGTATATAACTTCTTTTTTCAGTTTTGAAGGCTCACTAGTAGAGATCAACAGGTTCAACACTTACAGAATGTGAACCACTCCTGAGAAAATGCTTTAAGGGCTTTGTTTATAGTGAAATATCCAAGTATTACTTCTTTCCTTTTAGACCACTGTGCATCATGAAAGGAGAACTTGTACATCTGCCCTTCTGTCAAGTGACTCAAGATCAGAAAGGTCCAAGAAAATTTTTGTTTGTGTACATTTCTGACATCAGCAGGTGAAATCTTGCCTGAACACACTGAAATCCAGACAGCTGATACAAGTGCAGAACTTAATTACACGCTCAGTATTCACTGAGTGCTCAGTTTGAATAGCAGAGCCTTCCAGGGACTGTTTTTTCATTTCATTCAATACCAATGCAAAGCTCCAGTACGTACTATGATTTTTTTGTTTGTTTGTTTCTAAGATGTGCAGATGTTACTGACAGCAAATTTAGCTGAGTGTTTCTTAGACAGTGCACTTGAGTATGGCCACTGCATGCAATCGGGTCATATCTGTAGGAGTGGTTCTGTTTCAGGAGCAATATGTAAGTGTCCATCATACTTAGAAACTTTTAAACAGCTTCTGCCAAATGCACACAGAAAAGTAATGAAATATGCTTTGTAAAAGCTAAGAAAAATCTACTTGTAATAAACTTGTTATAATTCATATATTCTAATACAGAAATTTTACCTTTTTTCCCTTTTCATTGCAAGGCTACTGCAGAGCAATTTCGGCCAACTTACAGATATTTTGACAGATTTTATTATTTAAGTGTGTGATGGAAGCATGGGAGCATAGATTACCATTTAATATGTTAAAACATTCTTGCACCAGAGAATTACTAAGAGGACAATGGTGAAAGATGCATTTGATTCTAACAGATTGAACCATATCACCTGGAGGAAGGCTGTGGGCTGCTCAAACTGCACAGAAAGTGCAGTTCCACAGGTTTTGTACAGACAAATGCTCCTACACATGGAAGTTTCCAGTGCAGAAGTGAACTCCAGAACCTCCAAGGGATGAGGCACTGCTGCAAACACCAAACCAGGTTCCTATATCCTAACAGCTGGATTAATGTTAGGGGGGAAAAGTTCCCCTATGTCACATAGCACAGTATCAGTGTCATAAAAGCCTGAGGCTAAGCTTCCTGAGGGAGAGAGCTCAAAAGCGAATAGACTGGAAAAGAATGTAATCCTAAGTAAGATTCCTGTGCTTAGTGTACAGACACAGCAGAAGCTCTTTTAAGGAGAAGCTCTGAGGGGTTTTTGGGTTTGGTTGGGTTTTTGTTTGTTTGGGGCTTTCCATGGTTTTTTTGTTGCTGCTTTTTTTTGTAGTTAAAGGAGAAAGAAATATGAAGAGTCTTGTACTTTCCTGAAATTATGAGAAAAAATATATAAAAAGGGGAACAGAAGTTAACAAGAGCCCAAAAGCAGTAATATAAATCTACAGTCAAATACAGATGCTTTTGGATTTCTGTATTTTAATGAGGAATTTCTCATAAATTCTTTTCAGAGCAATCTCAAAAAGGATTGACATTCACACTGGACTTCCATGTTATCCTCTTTTTTCCTCTAAATGGTCTGCAGAATAAAAAAAATACAGAGATGACCAGTTTAAGTCAGCTCAAGGGACAAAGTCCAGTGAGAAAGCACATAAAGTTTGAGTTCATCATCATTTAAATCTGAAAACCCAGGAAATACACAACTGACCACCCCTTCCAAAATAACTAGGATTTATTGCTTTTTCAACATAATACCGTATTTTGTGCCTTTTCCCTTGTTATACAAATTCTCATCGCAGTCACCATGCTAAAGGACTGATCTTTTCTCAAGAAACCCCATTTCAGAAGCATAAAAAGCTCTACAAGAGATTCAGACAGCCTGGCAAGTTTGAATTCATCTCTGGCAAGATAACATCTATGATAACATAAAATAACCGAGCACATTCATAAACATGGTTTATTATGAAAGTGGGGGATTGTTTCTGTGAGGGGGAACCCTGCTCGTCCTGAAAACTCTGTGGCAATATCTGACAACATGTGAGTGAAGGGATTCCATGAACATAGCACAGCTGCACTCTCAAAATTTAAAGTTATTAAAAAAGCCAAGTTCCACTAGACTGGAGGAAAGAGCCATTTCTGGACTGAGTGTTAATCAAAGGAAAAAAGCAAATAACAGGTCTTAACCACTGCTGTACAGTGTGAGGCTAAGTCAGAGATGTTCCCTAAGTACTAGTCTCTGTCAACATCTTCGTCCATGACCTAAAAAAGGATATTGGAAGAGAATTCCAAGCCTTTCCAAACCATGTGCAGCAGCTAAACAGGAAGAACTCCAGAAACACCCCTCCACAAAGGTGAAAAAGCAGACAAGAAATGACAAAGAGGCTTCAGTGGAAATAATGCATTCCTGTTTCTAGGTACCATAACATCATTTTGCCCACTGCAACTATAGAAAATTCCATTTTTAAAATAAATTTTAGTTATGGACATGAGTATACAATACAGTTCAAATATCCTCAGTGTTATAGTAGCTCTTTCACACAAGAACAAAAACGCCACGAGTCCCTCTACTTGAATTTCAACAAAATAAAAACTAAAGAAGAAAATAAATGTTAGAAGACCGTGACAAATCAAGCTTCTAATTTAACAAAATACCCACAAATACTTCTTACATTAAGATAAGCCCTGCAAGTGTGTTACCCTTAATGACTACTGAAGAAAAAACAATTGGACTGAATTATTCTATAAATTCAACTTTATGGTACTTTTTCCTGAGGAAACTCAGATCTAAGCAGAAAAATAACCCACTACTAAAATCTCTAAGGAAAATGTACAAGCAAGTGTTAAATGACACTGTGTTAAAATGACACTGTCCCTATTCCTCTCCAAGAGATTTAATTTGTAGTGGAAAACTTGTATTGTAAACTGGCCACCAGGTTCCTTTGATACTCTTTTATTCTTTTCAAAAACACTGAAGTCTACTTGTGGGGGTTGTAGATGCATATAGATACACTTTCAGGGATGAGCTCCAAGGCAGGAAAAATACTTATGAAAGGAAATCAACAAAATTCTGCACATTTTAAATGCAGGCACAGAATGTAATAACAAATAGGTTTGTGCCTCAGAGTGGTTTGTGATCCTTACTGAACAAAAGCAGTACTGAACTGTAGGTGCCATTTAGTGAAGGTGAGAGAGGTCTTACAGAACAAATGCTGTTTAACACATCAAGGGTGTTAAGAAAAAACACAAACTACCGTGTGTAAACTGCGTGATTTCTAAAGGCTATTCAGAACCTAGGAAAAAACTAGCATCTACATTGGAATGAAGAAAGGACTGACAAAGACAAATCTTAATGCTCAGCAGTACTTCAAGATTTAACTGGTGTCTGTAGGAGATGCTTGACCACACCCATGCTGCACTGCAGGCACGCTCCAGTGTGAGCCATCCTGCTTCCCAGGCCACTCAGCTCTAGGCAGAAACTTCCCTCTGCTGGCAACTAAACACCCACAGGAGGTTAGATGACCCTGATCTCGTCCTTGAACAAAAAAGCTGCCAAGGAGCATCTCCAGACCTGGGAGCCAGAGGAAACACCTGGGACATGGATTAGAGGCAGTCAGGGTGTGGCATAACACCACAGCACAGCAAATTCCACTTTCCCAAGTGACATCACTTAAGTGGACTTACAAATCTGGAACAAGCCTGGGTGCAACATCACAATAGTTTAACTCTTCTGTATTCGTTCTGAAGTCAGTTTCGCGGGTTTTGTTTTTAAGGAACAGGGGAAATTGAAGCTGAAAGAGCTGAAAGCCTGACAGAGCTCACTACAAGAAACTGGAATTGAGCTGCAGGATGAGTTGCACACCTATAGGAGATGAAGTTTTTATTGTCTTAACTAAACATACACTTGTTATTTATCTATTTGATTCCATATAAACTACAGGGGTCAGGTGATGGAACCAAGATGAGCAATGACCCCAGAACAAAAATAAGTACTTGCCATCCTTCAGGTTAAGAGAAGATGGCAAAGAGTACATTTGCTCTAGTCATCCTAAGAATAGAAGCTCATAATCTATCTTAACTGCTAGATATTTTAATGGCCTACAGAATATATCTGACTACGTAGAACAGAAGCCTTAAAGGAAATGAAATTCTCAGGGAAAAATATGATCTAATTAAAGCGTCTACAAACACGTTTCAGAAATGGGAAGGAATATTTAATTTTGTCAGTAACATCTGCAAAATGTTTTAATATGAGATATCTATAACCCTTCTGACTTCCAGATTTTCAGAGTTTTTCAGAATGTTTTACAAAACACAATAATTGGTATAACAATAGTCTGAAGAAGTGCACACCCTTTCACTGGAAAAAGACTGCCAAGAAATTGTGGCTGGTTTTATTTCACATCACTGTCCCTGAACTCTGCCTCAAACTCCTCTGTCTTATCCCAATGGTACTAATATTTGTAACTATAAAGATACCATAAATTGTAAAGATGTTATAAGGTACACAGATATCAGATTTTCAAATGAAATGTTGGCTGCTTTACATTCAGCAGCAATCTCTTGCATTTGTGATTTGTTCTAAGTTGTTGGTTTTTTTTTCCTCCTTCAGTGAAAGAGGTTTCTTTTGCTTGAGACTTTCCCTGTTATTTCATTTTCTTTTTCCTGAGGGCAGTATATCAGCCTAAAGAAAACACGAGGCTACAAGTATACATGTAGTTGAAACTTCTCCCTTTTTCATTATTAATTGCTGTAACTCTGGACAAAACCAGGGGTAGCAAGACAGATAACACAAATGTAGAGTTCCATATTGGCAACCTAAAATAGGGAAAGAAGTTTATTGCCCAGTGCAAATTCACACCAAGCACATTCTGAAAAATGGGAGTGCTTCAACTACAAGTAAAATTTTGGCAAGATCACTTTCTCCAAACCTTCATTCTGGAAACACGCAAAATGCAAATTTCATCACCTTTGTTTAGTTTTCCAGTGTCCAACAGCAAATCAAGACACTGTTTTGACAGTTCTCCCTGGGGGACCCAGGATCTGGGTGAGGACTACCACACTGCATGCCGATGCAGTCAACCATTCCTATAGAAGCAAATGGAAAATGTCCTGAGAGGTTAAGGGAATGCCAAATCCATGGCCACCTGCTCAGAGCAACCCATAATGTCCTTTGGGGAGCCAAATAGATGGGTTAAAATCCTGACACACAGCTCTTAGGCAACTCTTTTGCAATTCCTCTACCTACATATGGTAGGATTTTAGAGAAAAGCATTGTTTTGTGCTCAGGGTACAGTAGGATTTATCATTACAAGACTGTTATTAATATATTCAGTAAATTCTCATTTGCCAACAGCCCAACTTCAATTAGAAGTTTACTCCACTAATTATCTTCTCTTCATAAGCTTGTAATTCAAGAAATTTTACATTGGTTCATTCTCATACTCTGTATTCCTACATCTTGTTTCCAAATGCTTAGAGTAAGGAAAATATTTAACTATCAAACAGTTCTCACTGTGGAAGTTATTGACCTCTTTTTTTGCCCTGGCTATTTAAAAAAAATTATGATTTCTGAAGCTACCAACAAAGCTGCACATGTCAGTCCTAAATCACTGTCAAATCCATCATATTAATCTAGAACAATTCAAAGAACAGAACACAAAATTTGAACTGACACTATGTCTGAAAACAGTGGCTCAAAACTAAACCAGTTGAATAGCATACACATGCACAGAAACATCCATGAGATTAGTTTATATGACTCTTTTTTAATTGCAACAAGCAAAAGAGAGCAGAAAGGCAGATCCAAAGTGCATTCCTGGTTAGTTATAAACAGAAATTGAAGGCAAAAAAACCCCGTGGAGGTAAATTCATTCCCACAGATGGGATCTTCTCCAGTGTGCACCTGAGGAATATTAAGACACTTGATAAAGAGAAGTGTTTTGTTTTCAGAGCTGTCAGCCTGGTATCCTCTATGATGATTACATCAACTTCCATTTCACATTCAAAAGAAAAAAAAAATAAATCACCGAGAATTAATGGAAGTAAAATGTAAATTTATCCTGCTTCCTGCAAGGTGACCACTTGTCACACAGCCCATTGAGATTCCCTACAGGCCTGGAAATAAACTTCCCAAGCCTGAAAGCAAACTTTAGCTGTACGTAAGGCTGAGAGTTTAATGAGTGAGCATCTGTTCCCGCAGTTATTCCATTTACAGTGCACTGTCATTTCCAAACTTCAGTACAGGTGTCCTGTGCCACCAGTCTTAACCAGAAGCTTCCTATGTATAGAAATATTTTCTTTCTCCTATTACTTTTAATTGCATCATGTGGAATTACACTGAATAAAATATTGATTTCTAAGATTTATGTAGCTTAAGCAATAATGCAGTTGGTAACACCTCTTACTATATTTTCTCTCATCCTCTATAGCAATTTTCCAAGCTTAAATATGTTAGCTCCTGGCATATGGCATGTTAATACACATGTTCTGGGAGTTATGCTCTCAATTTATCTACCAATAGTTGGCAGTGTTCACTCAATTCTCTACAGCATGACAGCAACTCCAGAGGATAGCCAAAAGTGACACACTGTCTGGGCCAGGGTTATATGCTAAACTTCAATGTTTTTTCTGGGCACATTAACTAAAAATTAATTTGCATGGAATGACTTAAAAACCTGCAAGGATATGAAACATCCATTCTGCTTCCTTATCTTTGTAATGGTTCAGGCTTAAGACATTATCCTGTATTCAGCTCACGAATGCCTCAGTACTCCTGGTAGTGTCATTTTTTTCCATATTTTCCCTTTTTTCCTTTGCTATTCTTCCTAATTTGGTTTCCCATTAATATCATACCTCCCAAATATTAAAAAGGTAACAGTGATAACCTACACTACTTGCCTTACTCTACCCTGATTTTAATGGGTTTGCCTGACAGAAGCCTATGGAGAACCTCCCACTTCAATACTGACGTCACTGAAGGCTTTATTAACCTAGTTTGTGTGACTTTAAACAGCTTTTCTTTCATTCTGAGTCCATGAAGACAATATATAGATATTTTCAAGGACAAAGATCAGTTGGTACCAGTCGATCTTGAAAAAAAGTCGGCCCTCAAAATTTTCCCTGTTAGCAGATGTCTTTGTGAGCCAGTTACAAGCTTCAGTTCACATCTTTCTTCCTTCAGTGCTTTGCAGAAATATATCCACCTATATGTTTGTGCTTCTATATATATCAATACATATTTCTATAATTTTTTTGCATTTCATTCTTTTGGCTAAATATATAGTTCCATATTTTTCTCCACTTGCTAATTTTACTTTGACAAGACTTGACAGATGACAAGAAATCTTCTCTTGTGGCTTTCCCACATTCCTTCGGGCCTGATTGCATATCCACAAACAAAGCTGTCAGTGAAGCCACCTGCTTACTGACAAAGCAATGTGTAAGAAATAAAGCTGTGTGGTTTTACGAATTACATCCAAAGAACAGACAATCCAGAGCCACAAAACCAGGACTTGCTTCAAATCAGAGACGTGCTAACTTTGTTCCCAAAGTGTGGACTATAACTAAATAAGTCTTTTTTTCTTTTTTTTTTTTTCCCCTCAAAACTAAAGACAGGGAAAAGGAAAGAGAAGACATCTCCATTCTAACCACTCTGTAAAATTCTTTCCCATGAAAAAAGTAAAATACTGCAGATTAGTATCTACTGCATGAACACAGGAAGTTAAATCAGATGATATGGTGCTGGTCCCACCACAAGGATAAATGCACAGGAAAGCACCACCAAAATATGATGGTAGGTACTAATTAGTGAAACCCAAGCAACAGTACAGGCTGGGGACCGACTGGCTGTGAGCCTAAAGGGCTGCAGATGCTTAATATCAAAGTGGACAAGGAAAAGGAGATAAAGGAAGGACTGTTTGCATTTATATAGTCATACAACTCCTATTCTGTAATATTTATTTCCCACATACTCTTACATTTCCTCATCTTTTAACATTAGGACAGAAATACTTGGGTGAATATATTTCCTTTCATTTCCTTACATAACCCCAATGTGTTTCACTTTCATGCCATACATCGAAGTTGAAAGTAGTGTGAGGACATCTCCATTCCCTGTTCCTTTTCCACTGCCTACTAGACACACACATTTTTATTAATGCTACAGTTTTATATTTGCCAACGTTTCCAGAAGAGTGAGAAGAAATACTCTGACTGTAGATCAAGCTAAAACAACCTCCAGACTGCTCTACTTTGGACCAGGGCAGCAGCTGAAAGCTGAAGCAAAATGTGTTTCTGCGTATCATTGAAGTATGAAACACAGACAAGTGCCCAATTTTATCCCCAGACATTTCCTAATAAGTGAGTCAATTAGCTATCCTTTCAATCTCTGCTTTGCTCAATATGGGACCCATCAAGACCAGATATGAATGTATTTTTACAGACAATCTAGCCTGTCTGAGCTTCAGGGCAGGCATCTATGCAGTCCTTGCTTCCCAAATATCCAGTGAGGGGCACCTCTGGCTTCTAGCCTCTAGCCACCATGGCTTTCCTTGCACAGAAAAACAAAGGAAGGAGTTGAAAACCAGCACATTTACATCTAGTTCTAAGGTGCACAGGAAGTGATGCTTGTACTTCTGCAGTGGAGATTGCCTGCTGCCTGTATTTTTCTCTCTTAACTGGTGTTTTAACAGTGACAATTTCACCCATGAAATTTGGAAGGCTTCAAAAATAGAATTACATTTGTCCCTGATATTACCCTAAATTAGAAGTCTTTCTCCTGAAAGCATACCTCTAGCAATGCATATTTTTAAGACATTCAACCTAAGTTCTCTATCATTCTTACCTGATCAAATAAGAGCTTTTCTTTTCACATTGTATCATCACAAGCTAATTCCCAAATACTCTTCCCCAGAACTGTAACTAAACTGGCAATTCATTTCAAAGCTTATGATGTATAGCAAAGAGAAAATCTGAAGTGGTAACATTCTTATAATTGAGAGCATAAGTTATTTTAAACATCTGTAAAGATCCATCACAAGGGATCATGGGAACAGTAAATGAGCCATACTGTACCTATAAAAAACCATTAAGAGTTTGACACCATAAATTACTAGCAATGACAATGAGCCTTTACCTATAACAGTTTGCACTAAAACTTAATTGTAGCTATAAGGCGGTGTATTGTTTGAAAAGCAAGGAAGAGCTTGTAGTAGACACAGGACTGGTAAGCTGTTTATATTTGATTTTGCAGACTTTTTTCAATCCTATTTCATTAGAAAAAAAATTTAAATTTCTTCTAGTTTGTCGTATAAATTTATTTGTATTGACTCTTTGCAGACATATAGCCAAAAATTTATATAAGGCTTTTTGTTTCTGCTCTCAGTTATACACTACCACAAAAGAATTTAAAGAAAACCAAAAATACTGACATTAAATTCCCAAGGTGATGTTACCTAGAAGAGTCACACATATAATACAACAAATCTAAATTAGTTACTTGACACATGCAAATGGTGGCCCTTCAGAGAGTCCTAATGAATGAGGGATGACTTCCAGGAACCTGGTCCATAGCCACATTCAGGAAATAAACCAGTTGGAATTTTAAAATATTGTTTCCATTAGGAAAAAGAGAAAAATGGAACAGTTCATTCAAACATAAAATACCTATGAAAATATTTCTGCTCAGGAACTTATAACAGTGTTCCTGTTACAATTCAATATTCCATCAACTTGGATTTGACAAGGCAAAAACCTCACAATTAAAACCAGGAGCTTTTTTCTCTTAAGACAGAGGTACTGAATTTGGGTTCAATAATCATTAAACAGGCACAGAGGGATATACATTTTCTCATAGTTCTGTCTCTGAAGGCATTTGGTAGTAAATGAGTCCTTCAAATTGGACTCATCATTACTCAGAGTTTTACAAGACAAGTATTGCACCGAGCTAATTGTGCATAGCCACCCAGCTTTACCTTTAAGCACAAGCTTTCTCATTACTTACTTGGGATTTTAATAGATTCGCTGTCTCCAGACAAGAGCTGCACAAATAAACAATTACATTAAAGATACGTACGAAAAAGCCTGAAGTTTGGTCCTAGCCTTGTACTGCAGGTAAACAGAGTCAACAGATCTGACTAGAGACACCACAGGGGACTAAGTAGACTCAGAGCACACATGTGAACAAGGGAGAGGAGTCAGTGGAGGTGCCTGAGCACTTCACCTGGGCACCCTTGAGTGCTGCAGATAGGCAGCAAAAGCCAAGGGACACAATGTCCTGAGCTATGGGCAGAGCTGCATCATCAGCACTGGATATTCACAGAAAACAATGGAGTTATACATGCCAAGGCAGGGCCAGAATTTACATCTTTTTTACCTAACGATGTACTTGCTTCAGCCTAAGACCCAGTTAATTTCTCACTAAAAACCACCTTGTCTTTCTGGGAGGGACTTGCCCACTCTGACATTTCTATAGCTTTTTCTTGTTCCTTGAGATTATCTGGCATTTATGAAGCCCTCAAGAAGACAACAACATGCAATTACATGGAATATAAACATCTGAGTAGCCAAAGAAAAAAAAAAATTCTCACCTTCCTTAGGACATATGCAACAGATATCAACACACCTCCACCTCATCCAACAGATCCTGGTTATCCCACTCCATGTGTTTTACTCCAGGAGTTAGCTCTTATGTGTCTGCAAAATCTATTTAAAATTACCTGCATGTGAAATGTTAACCACATGTGATGTTCTTCCTTACACTCTAAACTATCATGGCACTGGAGCTGGGGTTCTCATTCCCTACTGAATCTACACCACCTTCACAAGACGCATATGCTTCAGCTCCCTCTCAAACATCTGGGAGTTGAATCGGTTCACAATGCATGAAATTCAGTCAGGTGAGCGAAGACATGTAATGAGTTCGTAAAGGACTCCAAGGACAAAATGTATCTCAAGCCAAAAGCCACATTTAGTCTGAAGCTGAGTAATAAATTTGACAGTGCAGATTTGTGGCAACTGCACCAACACCACCCTATGCCCCCCCACCCCATCTTGAAGAGCTCCTCCCTTTTGTGGTGGACTAGGCTATCAAAGTGAAAAGCTTAGTCTCTACAACAGATCTGATCATACTGAGTATCCACCCAACTCTTATTATTTCAATAGCCTTCAGCTTTTGAAGATGGAGACACTGCATCTGTCTCAAGACTTTGCAAGCTTTGTTTTCATATAATGACCCTCATTAACAATCGCTAGGTCATCTTAGCTGTTAATGGCAGGTAAGATATTCTTTAAACTGTGGATATTGGTGTTTTTAATTCCCATCCTCAGTTATTTCAAGAATATGAACTGCATTAAACATCAGAACCCAAAGTTTTGCAGTCTTTTACGTATCACTGCAAAGTGACTTCTTTGCATACAAAGAAGACAGAAACACAATGTCACTTGACACATAACAAAAAAATGGTGCAGCTTCGACAGCTCAGTAAAAGACTCTTCTTCAGTTTTAAAGGAAAAAATGGCTAGAAGAAAAAAAAGTTTTAGTGACAATGTTGAAGAGTCGAGAGATCAGGGTCTGAATAAATATTTACATCTTGGACATTAAAGGCATTTATCAATGATATGAATTTTTAAATGACCAAGCACTTTTCTGTGTAATGTCATAATACTTTCATTCAGATAAAACTACACTTGACCCTTTAAACCCCATACAAATAATACCTAAAGGAATTCTAAAAACATATTCTTCAGCCTGCATTATAGCACAGTTCATTGTTGCAGTGAGTGAGCTGTGTTCTATGTGTTTGCAGGTGTCCTGCACTCATCCCATGTCATAACAGAGGGGATTTCAGGAATGCAACCAAACTTACTGAGCTCTGCAGTATCTCTGGCAGCAGTCATCTACAAGTTGCTGTAAAGACTCTAAGAAGACCTTGCAGGAGTGACTTCCATTCCAGAAGTCAAAAAGTAGGATAAGGACAAACAAAACCTGCACAGTTAGCTGACTCACCCTCACCCATGGCGTTAAAGAAGAGGTGTTTCCTGGTACATTCCAAAGAACAACACCTACTGTATCAGAGGTTAAAAGCAAGTACATGGCTTGACTTTCCCTTCTAACATGATGTATCACGTACTTTAGACCATCTGGTACAAAAGAACTCTTACTTATCCCACAGTTTAAATGCATGGAAGAGGCACAGCCACCAAATTATTGTTAGAACTATAAATAACTAGCATGTTATCTTTTATGCAAGACTACTAATTTATACACTCTCAAGTCCATTACTCTCTGCTGTCTTCAAAACATGGTGTTGCCATTCCCTAAAGAGAAATTTCCCCTCAGAATTCAGGGTTGGTTATTCAGCATGTTTCCTATGTCTGGGAGATTTGTTATCTGTGTGAACAATATGAAACTCACAGTTAACAGACTCCTTTTCCATATTTCTCCTTTGGAAAGGGAAAAGGTGTGGGGAAGCATGGAATCTCATACAATTACTCAGACTAACCCCAAAGCTACTCCCGTTATGGGGAAGGAATGGCTCTCACTTGAAGGGAAAGAACATCTGTTCTTCAGCAGCCACCTTCTTCTGCACATAGAAAGTCACAACGGAGAGAGCACTGTTACCATCCACTCTACCATAGAACCCCAACACCAGAGAGAAGCTGAGTATTATTTGATACAGAGAAGTGCTGCAAACCTGCTTGTTACATCTATCTACCACTGGTGGTTATTACCTCAGTCACTCTTGGTGGTTCCCTAAAAACCAGACAGTAAGATTTCACTTCCACGCACACAAACAGAAAAAACCTCCACAAATGCTGATCTTGGGCATGCAGAAGAAAAGTAAATTCCAGGGGAACTTAGGGTGGAAAAAGCTATGAAAATCGTAAAATTCAAGGGTGAGACTAATCACAAGAGTACAAATTGAGGAAAGATTGGCTGGAGAACGGTTCTGCTAAAAAGGAGAAGATTGGAGGAGGCTGGTGGACAGCACAATACACACATGGATAGTGTGTCCTGGCAGCAGTGAAGGCTGACAGCATCCTGGGCTGTGCCAACAGAAGCACAGCCCGTTGTTCAAGGGAAGAAATTATTCCTCTTTACTCTGCTCTAGTAGTCAGACTGTCTGTACCTACTGCAGCCAGTACTGGACCCTCCAGAACCAGTGAATTAATGATAGTAATAAAGTAAAAATAGTGCACAAAAACACATGTCGTTTTAAAAGATACTGAGGCAACATGGCTTGCTGGATTTGGAAAAAAATATAGAAAGCTTGTGAGGGACCTAACAGTAGCTCTCCAGTACTATCCAGTACTTGGGGACTGTCAAGAAGATAAAGTCTGTGATGAGGCATGACAGGAAAATGAGAGACAGCAGGCACTAATTGAAAAAAATTATTCTTACAGTACAAGGGGAAAAGAGTCACTACAAAAATAATTAAGCAGAGAAGCAGGGGCCCAAAGAGGTTGTGCAACCTCCATCCTCGGCAGCTTTCAAAACCCAGCTGGACAAAACTCAGATGATCCTCATAGCTGACCTACTTTGATGTTGGCAAGGTCCCTTCCAGCCAGAACAATTCTGTGACTTTCCTCTCTGTTGGCACCTCAGCTAGAAGCTTACAAAGCCACTTTAATATCTCAGGTCACCAGTTTCCTTGCTATTCAGTAATACTGAGCTCTATGAGATGCAAAATACAGTGTCATTCTGGTTGGACATTCCTTTATTTATTTAGCTTTCTGACAATAAGCAAATTTCTGCAGAAAACGCTAGCACTAAACAAGATTTGTTACTGAAAAATAAGAAATAGAGTCAAATATTAAAAGTGTCCAAATCTGAGTTTTCAGCTTTAAATTTAAATTTTAAAATCTCTTCAAAGAATTTGAAACGTATACATGTTTTAAAGTTTCATGTGCAAAGGGCATTGACTAGCTCTCAGCAAGTTTTTTAATCTACTTACCTAGTGCAATTTGCCACAGCATTCACCCTAAAACATGAAAATATCCTACTCCTCCTAGGCTGAGCAGCAGCCTGGCCACTACTAAAAAAAAAACATCAGCAGTATTCCTCTCTTGTCACAGACCCAGGTGTCATTGCCCAGGAAAGTAGATTTCTGTTCTTCCTTTGCTAATTTTGACCCTTGGAAAAGGAGTATTTCATTGCCTTATTTGTAAAATTGGAAGTTATATAGAGCAACACCAGAAATATTTCATCTTTTGCCAACAGACGTGTTAATAAAGAGATAATCCTCTCATGTTTATATCAAAGCTGAGGCAATCTACAGCACTAATGCAAAATCCCTCACTCATCTTCTTCCATTTATGCTCTGTTAATCATATAACATTATTACAAACAATACAGTAAACTAATTACTGTTCAGTCACTTTTTTCTTCTACACTATAAACTAAATTACTTACTCATGGACACATTCTCTCTGTGCAAATGAACTGTTTGTTTGTTCTCTTTCCTTCCTGGCTGTTTAATGCTACTTTAATTTGCAGACACCAAAACCTTAAGGATGCCTTCCCACATAACTGGGGTGAAGGGTCTTGGGCTGTGATTATTTCTGGGTTTGGGTAGGAGTTTGGTTTTTTGTTTGATTTGTCTGAGGGGTCTGTTTTATTTTTGGTTTGTGGTTGTGTTTGTTTGGCTTTTTTCTTGCAGAGGGTGGGGAAGAAGGATAGGGCAGAAGTGGGAGGAAGGAGGACGTGTAAAATGGCTTTAATGAATTTTCTCCTTGGTTGTCAGAGCCACTTTTCAATGCTGTATGTAAAGCATTCTACAAAACCTGGAAAAGTCCATCTGATTCATTGCCCTGTAGCCTTGTGACATTAAATTGGTGCAGTAGTTCTGTAACGGCAAGCACAAAGTGAATTGCATCTCTTACTTCCTCACATTCGTTACAAATACCTTTGGGCACATCAACATTCTGCTGAGCTATTGCAACTAAAGTATCATGAACCCTATATATTTGAAGTCTAGTATGAAGAGGGAGGTTTTAGCCTATGAAAACAAAGACTTTCAGGGAAAGATTTTAAAACAATCCTCTACAGAAAAAAATCAGATAATAGAATCAACATAAGCTTCCAAAACAGACAGTAGGACAAAACTATGCTAGCATTTTATGGTTTGGATTACTGAATACTGAATATTGAGTTCACAATATTAGAATAAATACTGAATACATTTCAAGATATTATTGTGTTGGAGAAGCTGCATTTACTCACCACATTCAATGCTATTTATGAAAGCAAATCAAAATTTGTTCTGAAAATGGTTATATTCTGAAACTGAACCTGAAGACATGTATTCATGCATTATTCTTCTCCTATTTGACAGGAAAGTATGAAAGGCATTAATATATGAATCAGTGTACCACTATCATTCTTCATAGCTTGATACCAAATCTTGCCATCCATTTTTGAAAACAATAAAAAGCTTTTTTACTTGGAAGGTAAGAAATGTAGTATGGAAGCCATTTCAAGCTTCTAAGGTCATTTAGAACAATCCATGTTTTGAAATTGAAGTCTTTTACGTAAATGAAAAATTCTCTTGGTACTATAAAGAGCATTATAAGTCTACTCTGTTGATTTATGAATAAAAATATACCACAAACACAACTATAAATCATATTTGCACATAAAACTCATATTTCAGTGAAACACTACAGACACTCACCAGAGAGATCAAGAGGAGCTTTAAAGATAGCAACAAAGCTAATTCACCTCAGATAGGATTCACTTGCTCCAACAGAACCCAACAGGACTTAAAATCTAGGAAAAAATCTAGCTTAAAATCTAGGAAAAAAAGCCTCAATTCTGAATTGTGGATCACAAGAAAGACAAGTAGGGGCACAAAAATCCATGACAGGACTTCTCCAGTGTTTCTAGCATATTTTGGATATCCAAATTCAACTTCCATAAGAAAGTCATATGGCTAGCCCTTAAAATAACTTGCACTTCATGACTAACTCTGTATTGCTTAATAAGGGATAAACTGCTTTCCAGCTTTCAGCTTGCTCGGAAATACCAAGACAGTACCTTGCCATTTCTTTGTGCCAAGTAAGTAGTACATGTCACTTCATATTAGATTTTATACCAATTCAGAAAAGTGCATTGCTCACTTTGGAAGAGCTAACGGCTTATCTCTTTCTACTACCAATCATTTACTAGTTCCCTCATCTTAAAAATGAGGCTGAGCTTTGAGTTATATTTTCTACATCTCAGTATTCACCCCTTGTTTTCATCCAAAGCCAGTGAAGAAATGGCCTTTTGTGAATGCCTCTTAGGAGCTCTGCTTTTCAAAACCCGGGAGTACTCGTCCTACTGTGGTCATGTTCTGATGCTCAAAAAGTGCTGTTCTTTCTGCCATGTGCACAAGGGAAACTGCTTATTAAAGAATTGAGGTGTTTTCTAATAGTAATAAACTAGAACAAAATTGTTTTGTTTCAAACATATGCTCCAAATACCATATGGTTCACCTTGGTGAGCATTTCAAGAAATCATTGAAAGTCTCCATTTTAAATACTTTTGTACGAAATAGGTGGCCCTGAATAATCAAATGAAATCCAATTTCCTCTAAGATACTATGCACAAAAATAGCTCAAAAGGCATAGAAACCATCCACAAAGAACTTGTCCCTAAACAAGTGAAATCAGTAAGTCTCCTATCACTTTCAATGCAAAGCATTTTCTGATTTAAATTTTCTTTATTAAGCTCTCATTACTATTCTATTTATTTCTATTTTTTCCATCAGCAGATTGCATTGCAATAAATATTTGTATACATATTTGAAAGATACTAAGTTGTATTAACTTTAATAGTAACTGGGATAAACAAATGGAATTTTGTTCAGTCAATAAGCTTTCCCTGGCAATGGTCACAGGACGTACCACTAGACTCAAAAGCACAAGAGACTCTTTACCACACAGCAGACACATCCAGCAGGTCATGTTTAAATTGCTCAAGGATTGCTTTCCACTGGCTTTCTTCCTTGCTTTCCGCTCGCTTTACTTTAGTTGCTGCCCCCTCAGTTCATTAAGAACGTATTTATACTAATGAGTGATTACTCTATTTTCATTTCCTCACTCTACATAAGTACCATAATATTGCCGTATGATATTTTATTCAAATAAAAATTTTATTTGAGTTTTTAATCAGTGCAGCAAGGGTCTCCCATATCACATTCCTTCCTCGCCTTCTGCTAGATACCAAGCCAACAACATGAAAAAAAAAACCAACTGAAAATGTGGACCATAGGCAGTTCGTGGCAAGCATAGAAATTTTTTTTTTTTTTTTTGCTGCTGTGATTAATTCCAAGAGCTGAGCTCTATTTTTTAACTTTTTCTTTGAGAAGCTATCAAGTCAAAATAAAAACAAACTTGCATGTTTATTCGTGTTTCATTGTGTAAGAGCTTCATTTTCTTTTGCTACTTTAGCACTGTAGCACTCTATCCTACCAGGGGAAATAACCATAAAGGTTTTGTTTGGTTTCTGTTTTATACTAATGCTCAACCATAAATGCCACCTATAGGCTTGAAGTTTAAAATGATGTTGATTTTGCAAAGCAGTCATCACCTCTCCATATTTGGGGCTGATAACTCTTTCCCAAAATGCTAAGTTGCTATTTCAGGTGGGAAAAAAGTTTCAAAAAGGCTGGGTACTCTGACAGCCAGGCCATTAGCAGCAAAAAAAATAAATAAAATTTACAAATCCTACAGAAGCATCACATTTTAATGGTGTAAAATATTTTTTTGGTGCTGCCTAGAGTTATGAATCCCTGACCCATTAAATCATTCTCTGTCCTATTCCTGAAGTTGAGATGAGCTGATCTACTCTCACCAACAGAGCCCAGTGGCAAGGTTCTCTCAAACTCCCTCACCCCATCAGTCTGGCAGAGTCCACACTTACAAGCCTTCAGGGCATGCTGCAGGGTTTATCTATTTATTCAGGCTTTTGCCTGAGGGAGGTCTGCAGAAGCAAAGGGAAGGTTGGCAAGCTCTCTTTATTTGAAACGAGGTCATTTTTATGTATTAATTTATGTACATGTGCCTAGAGATTATGATAGGCACATTTCATACAATAGCAAACAACTTTAGCCATAACCTAATTAACTTTGACTAAATAAGAGGAGCATTCTACAGGTCCCCATTATAGATAAGTTCCTGTAAAAGCTCACCATGATCACAGATGCTACAAAATAAGAGTTGGTCTGATCTAAAAGTAAAGGGGGAAAAAAAAGTGCCTTTTAACACACTGAGGGATACACATGAAAATCAAAAGCCAATTTATAAGTTTCACGTAAGTTGTGATACCATCAAAGCTTTTCCTTCAATGTCCTTTGAATTACTGGTGAGCACCAAAAAAATTTTTCTGCCCTCTCAGTATAAATCCGGGCATAATTTTGCAAGTGTTCAAAAGTTTTAGAAATATTGTAGTTCATTAGACTTGGAAAAAAAAAAAAAAAAAAGGAGCTTTTACTCTTAAGAGAGTTCCCTGAAAAGGAGCACAAAGTGGTAGATTCGTGGTGTTATACTGCAATAATACAATCAATACAAGAAATCAACTGGAAAGTGAAACTGATTGTTGAATACTTTCTGACAAATCTAAAGAGACTTTCCTGCAGGTGTTGGTTTGACCTATTCTCTGAAGAAACAAGAGAAGCATATTAGATTGGCAAGCTGAGGGTACAGCTTAGACATAGCTTTGTTTTAAGAGAAAGAAAAAAACCTACCATGTTTTTAAGGTGACACATCAGTCCTAGGAGTGGATTTGAAAAAAATGCAGTGAGTCTTATGGCACTTGCTGTTGCGGTTGAATTATTTAGACTTTAGTTTTTGTGTTACTTAGCAATACCAAGTATCAGTAAACAATACATACAAACTCACCCTAAGCTGGGACAAGGCATGTCCCAGAACAATGTAATAAGCTACAACAGCACTCAGCAGAGCCAATAAAATGTTCCATGAATATTTTTAGAGAGGCCAAGAGAAGCTTCAACCCTATAAAGTGTCTGTTCTACATTTGCAGTTCATCAGGAGGTGTTAAAATGAGTCACTGTGGTTTGGGTGGATGGATAGATCAGTTTAAGAATTGCTTTGCACATACGGAGATGCAAAGCGACAGAAATTCAACTGAGGATCCTACCAAAAGCTATAGAGTGACCAAGCACCAAGGGCTTATAAAAAAGTCAAGAGAACTTGGAGCTGTAAAAGGAGGGCTCACATGGCATTTAGAGACTTATTCAAACCAAGAGAATAACTCACCTACAACTGATGTTCTTACCAAAGGGGATGCATGGCAAGGTTGCAATTCTATTGGAAAAATGAGACAGAGTACGTGTGAAAATCAGAGTATTCCAAGTATGAAATCACACATATTCCTCAATGATGAGCATGTTCCAAATACCTTTAAGGAATATTCATGGCAAGCAAACAGAAAACAGCATGCACTAAGAATATGACAAGTAGAGCAGACCTCAGGAATAGAACTCATTTTACAAGGAGAGAAGCAGATACTGCATTGTCACAAGCACTAATGTAAGGTGAAAGTGCGTAATACGCTCATCAGGTCACACTTGAAAGCTTTCTCTTCCAATATCTAAATTACAGTGACATTCTTAATGACCCATCTTTTTACAGAGGGTATTGTAAATGTCATGGGATCTTTATATTTAATTAGCAAAGAAAACTTTTAAGCTTTACTAATCTGTGAGTGGCTGCCAAATTTGTGGTTTATGCCATAAAATCAAACATACGTTATATAACATGCAACCAATTCAGTAATTTTCACAAGTTTCAGGCATCCACTTCCCTCTCCTTGATACATGAAATGCTTTCAGAAGCAGCTGTATAATAAGAACTGGGAGCTGGAAGATTTACCTGTGGGGATTTTCCTATTTGTCACCCTTGGACTCTGGTATTGACTTATGGAGAATGTCACATTTCTCTACAGACTGTAAAAGGAAGTTCTTAAGCACAAACTGAAACTTAGGATGAGGAGTACAAAATTACCTGAAACTTCAAACCTATCTTCTACCTCCATGACGAGATAAAGCTGCACAACCTGCCCTGTGCCTGATTCCCAGTGCGGGTAGGGGAACATGTAGATTAAAGCTGCATTTCTGGCTTGGCTACAAGTCCTGTGGAAATGCGACACACTATTTCCTCACCTGAGCAATCATCCCATCAGATTTGGGGTCAGCTGCCCTGTTTGTAACGTAATGATTCTGAGGAGAAAGATGAGGTTAATGACGCAAACTCAAACTTCCAAAATGAACCCAAAAGTTCGCCACAGCAATTTCAAAATACATGAATTTTTCTTTTTGTCAAATGAAAACTTTTTTTTTAATCACTAAGTAAAGACTTAACAGCATTTATTTAAAGCCTCAAAGCTTTATTTAATAATAAAAATGCAAAACCCCCAGGAAAATCACTTGCATTGATAACAAAATATTTTTTCAGACAGTAGTTAGAAAGTACACCTGTTCTTGCATGTAACTGATGAAGTTTCTAAAACCATAAAGCTGGTTGCAGAAGAGTTGTTTACTGTGAAAACTCTCTTGCTTCACTTCAAACACCCTTCACTTTATCCAGAAAAGTCACTAAATAACAAAGAATTGAACTATGAGTATCTAATATCACGAGGCTCAGGGTCTTGATCATCACACATTTTATTTACTCAGAACTTCTGACATAATTGTCACGATTACTGAAATGTTAAAAGTGATTATGTTATCCAGCCAACACAGTTGGAATGGAAAGAAAGGAAAAAGCTGTTTTTCCCAAGGTTTAAGAACATAAAGTCCTTAAACCACTTGTTTATCGTGAGACCACTCTGTCTTTGTTGGGGATGGATACCAAACATAACAGATGGTCCGCCAAAACCCTATCACGTTTGCTTCAATTATTTGTGAAAGACTGCAGAGGGGGAGGAAAGAACTAAGATGATACAGTAAAATCTGAAAGGAACACAAAGCCAGGTACTAAACAATAGAAAGAATGATAGGCTGAAGAAAATAGGCATTCATGCACAAGTTGCCCTGAAACTGCTCCAGGATCTTTCACTTCAACAGAAATTAGGAAAGTACTCAGTCAAGCAAGTATGATGCCTAAAAAGAAGATAGTTTCATTGTTAATTCAGCCTACTTAATGTTTTCAACACTCCAAAGGCACATACAGATGATTTTGCATAGTATTTGCATAGAATTACTAATTTAATATTATGAGAACATATGTAAAAGATAAAGATACACCACTATGTGTAACAATTAACTCTGATTGCAAAAGGGCAAACTTGTAATGTGAAAGGAGACCAGATGACCTTTTAATTACGAGACAAAGCTCGGCAGACAGTGGAGTGCTTTTTGATTCTCCTAAGCCCTTAAGAATGCTTTCTTCATGGGCCTGGGTGTTTAAAAGACACATATATATGGTACTTAAGAGACCAAGTTTAGTGATGGACCTTTTAGGTTAATGATTGTGCTCAATCTTTTCCAACCTAAATGATTCTATGCAGGAGAATGTGTAGGACAGATTTACCAAACCCTCATGTGTTGCCACATGTCTTATGGATTTGCCACCAGCACTCCATCAAAACACAAATGACAAGACTGCAGTACTAAGTCAAGCATTCAGATATTAAAGATAAAGAAAACAGTTTAGAAACAATATGGAAGAGATTTATGAAAACATGTTTGCACATGATTTTCTATTTTTTTCCTGAGCTAAAAGTGTTTGACCCCAGAGCTGCAGAAATTTAGGGCCTTTGAAATGAGATAATTTCATTACGTAATCTGATTTCTTGTGTATTACCAACCACTGCACTTTCACTTAGCTACCTCTCCCTCACTAGATCCAGTAAGTTACATTTATCAAGATTATCTTCAAGATGCCAGTGCTTCTCATGAAGACACACCAAAACCAGAAAAACAACGAATTACTTTTGACAATATGCTCCAAAGATTATTGTCTCACTTATGGATAAAGTCCAAACACTGATTTTCTGTTTCTTTCTTGTCACTGTCCATCAGCAAATACTCCTCTTATAAAATTCTTCAATACTGAGTGCTTTTCTTGTCAGAATACACTAGGAAATAATTTTCCATATACTAAATAAGCTATATATACAAAAATATAACTATATAAGATAAATAGATATGCAACAGGTAACCTACAAAAGCTATTCTGAGAAAAAATTATGTTCAAGTAAGATATTTTTTGTGAAATTCACACTATCACCATAGATTTGCAGTCTTACGGGAATCAGAGAGAAAAGCTAAATACCTTTCATTATACTTCAGTATAAGCAATTAAAAAAACGGAGTCCCCAAATTTACTGGGGTAAAGAGAAGAGATGCAAGAATTAAATTTTGTCTCCTCCCCTACCTTTACATATATAGACACTATCCTGAGCAATTCTTCTCATATACAAAGGAAATAATAACTTACATGATCAAAAAATAAGGTTACTAGAAAGAACTGTATTGTTTACTACCAGATTTCTCTGATAACTAAATTATGTTCTTGGAGGTTTTAGAATTTATTCCATAAACAGTTGAGTCCCTCCTAAATGAACTAGGAGTTCTCCCTGAAGCCTTGATACTCTGTTTTGAAATAGGTCTTGCATTTTAGGGTAAAGCGTGACTGAAATCTGAAGTTCACTTTAATAATTCACCCTCCAGGGGTAAAGGGTTATTTGAGCTAACACACCTCAGAAGTTACTACAAGGTGGTGCATTCCTGCACTGTATTACGTGGACCATACAAATGCAGCTTTCACCTCTACTGGTGAAAAGGGTGGTTTAAAACCAGGCTGCAACACGGAGACCTCCCTCACAGTACGTGCTCCATCAGCCCCAGAAAACCTCACCCTAAACGAACCACAGCTTTCAAGTTCTGAAACAAAGGTTAACATATGTGGAAGGCTTAAGGGTCACCTTCCCTCTTCATCACACACATCTCTTGCTTTGCTCTGACAATAACACTGCTCACTCCAGCACTCTTCACTATTTGAGGTGATCCACAATGGTGTGAGTGGCTCCAGGAGCCTATACCAATTTGTCACCACCCTAAAACACCTCAAAACCTAATGATCACTTTAGTGTCCATTACTTCTATAGCAACCTCTCCTCAGACCACACTTTCTCCTAGAACAGACATGAAGACAATTTGAGTTCTACTGATATTTTTTTTATAAGAATAAAGTGAATGAAGCTGCTGCAGTAGATGTAGAGTTCCCTACAAATTATTCTGGAAAGCACTGATACAGGGCAGTGTGGGAATTAGAGACTGTGATGAAAATTATTTAAACCATCACATGATATAAGAATAGTCCAAATTCCACACCTCTTGAACAGTGAGAGAAGGGTAATAACTTCAGCTTTTACCAACACACACATGTTGGGCATGAGCTCAGAGATCTTGGGAGCTGTCATGAAATCTTTCATCCTGCTCATTTGCCTGACAGTGAAATCTCTCTGACCATTAACAAGTAATTCCTTTGCAAGAGCCTGGAGCTGTTCAGCTCAGCAACCATCTAATTTCTTAATAAAGAAAAATAAGTCAAGGTTACCTGTGAAGAGGATGAAGCCACTGTCTCTGCAATTCACAATTGCTCCTCTTATAAAATCGGTCTTTTCAGTGTCTAGCTCAAAACAAATGCCTTTTCTCACACGTGTCATTGCAGATAACTGCATTCAATCTTATTTTTGAGTCTTTATTGTAGGAGGTAAACAAAATAGCATCTGCACTTTGGTTATTTTTTACTTGTGTATGTGAAGAGATAACTGCAAAGAGTGTTAATACTCAAGTTTATGTTAATGTTAATCATGTCTATGTCAAATACTCCACAAAAAGGAGCATTCAGCATTTTTCACTCCATTTCAGAGTAAAAAGAATAAAAGTAAACACAAGAGCCACGTAACATCAGAATTCTTTACAGCTGCCCTATTTCAGATGTATACGTGCACTATTTTTGTCTGTCTAGCCTTATGGAGGTTGTGCCTATTTTATAAACAGTATGAAATTCAGTAATTTCAAAGAAAATTTAACTATAACAGCAGCACAAGACATTATGTTCCAGCAATCCATCATTTTTAGAGAAAAAAAAAAGCATTTTCTTCACAATGAGCAATTTATGGATTCAGAGACTACATCTGGGATTTCTATTTGAAGTCTATTATTTCACAAAAAATAGTTCTAGTAAGAGTAAGGCTAGATAAATATTAGAAGAGATTGACATTTTGTGTAGATTATTTCTAAGATCTGAAAGTAATTTGGTAAACATTGTACCAAACACTGAATAGAAAAATCTGCAGCTCATAAGTCAACGTACTAATTTGAAATAATGGCTATATTCCCAAGGGTAAAAAGACAAACAAACCCCCCACGCCAAACAACTGTGAAATACAAGTTATTTACACTATTTACATTTAGCTCCAAGAGTACAACCTCTTATAATTAAATAAATGTGTAGGACAGATTTCTGGTGATTCACACTGTGTCTGCTGCTCACCCATGGCACAAAACTCAATCCATAGTACACATCTATAGGAATATCTACCATTTCTTCCTGTGACATCAGAGGATAACTGATCTACTCCCTTAACATTCCTGCCACACACCACCATGCGCACCATTGGCAGCCCCTGGGAATCCTGCAGCAGGGAAGGTCTGGACCAAAGTTATCCCACTCCATCACAGGGCAGGCAAGTGGCCAATGAAAGGCTCTCACAGCTCCTTTAAAGCCAGTTCCGGCGTCCCCATAGTGTCCACACTATTACGGAGAGACCTGAATTAAGAGATTTCCTCCCAAAGACAGGGTGTTGTTTTGGGGTTTTTTTTTGTTGCTTACTCCAGTGCTCCCATAGCAATTAAATAAGGCACTGTGGGTTGAATTGCCTGAACTAAAAAAAAATTTAAAGTATTACTCCCGGGTTTTAAAAATGTTATTATTTCTAAGCACTTTGATACTAATTAACCAATCAGGCAGAAAACAGGCCTTCCTTAACTCCAAGAGTTCCTTCCATTCTAGAAGCAGATTGTGGGTTTGTTTTATTTCTCTGAAGATATTAAGGTGTTGCAAAAGACACTCAAGCAAATCTAACTATTTATAGCAAACAAGAGAATAAATTTTGTCTTCAGAATCCCACAATATTTTTGTCAGATCATGAGGGAATAAAGCCCAAAACTACGGGTGCAAAGAGCTGACTTTTTGTGGTTTGTTGCTCTTTGTTTGGGGTTTTTTTAACTCTAGCCAATCCTGTGTTAGAGTATGAAATTAAGTTCACTTAATTTCAACACTATATATTATACTAATCACAGTATGTATATGCCAAATACAAGAATAACATATATATGGATGTAGGTAAACAGTAAAGGTGGGTTTTCTCAAATAAATGAGTTCAAACTGTAAGTCTATTTATGTCTTTGGTATGTCAACCTATAATTTTAATTTCCTTGTTCTATGAAAAAATCTATGCATTTTAAAAATCATAAGAATCAAATAATTCAAAATTTATGTACTTGTAAGGTGTGTTTTCAGATGTCTTTTACTTTGTGCCTATGGATAATTAAAGCTTTTTAAATGGGGAAAAAACCAGAGGAAACCGATCTGCGTAAGTTTTCAATATTATTCTTCCCTCTGATACACAACCTCACCTCTTCACCTGTAAAAGTTTCCTAATTTATTAAAATTGATTCCACACTATAAACATAGTATGTGCAATCCAAATATTGCCTCTAGATTCAAACAACGAAATAAATGTCAGTGGTTCAGTGTTCCTTCTCACTTTACCCTTGGGTTTGTGCTTTCACATGGACCTAGAGATGAAAAGTGATTCATTCGCCCACCAAGCGCACCTCAAAATGAAGATCAGGAAAACAACATTGTGCATAAACCTGTGGTTTTGGCATGGCTCTCCCTTCCAGGGGCTTACTTAAGAGAACCTTTGAGAACTTTTCTGTAACAGTCTGTATTAACTTTCCTAGTTGAAATTCATCACTTTTCAAACTTGAATTAGTTGTGTGAATAGTGCAATTGTCATCAATGCATCAGTACTGTGCAGTAGCAGCAGCATTTAGATTGTACAAGCTCTAGTAAAACAGTACACTGGTTACATTTCCCACAAATTTACCATTAGAAAAATGCATCTCTACTTCTCTCCCAGTAACTCTGGTGCAGGGTCCCAGGGGCAAAGGTGACTGCAAACCAGCTGCCCAGTGTTAGATGTGCAGTAGTATTGGTTTATTCCAAATAACAATCCACCTAGAGAACAGGAACCAATTTCATTTTTTATGCAAGTATCATGTCAGAGAGGTTACATTTACAGGGATCTACATTAGGTTTGTTTAGACCATGCAAAGGATACAGTGGAATATTAAAATTTTGCACACACGTGCTCTTGGCTTGATTATAATTTCATTAGCAATACATAGTAGAGAACTGTGTCAGTCACTAATGAGCAACACTAGATGACAATCAGAGGCCATCCTCTCGATGACAAAAGCCAAAATAGCTTTGAAGATTTCAGATTAAAACCTCCCAATTACCCATGAAGTGCTATTAAACTCTCCTTGCCCAATTTAGATTCAAGTAACATGGTGGATTTGGCCTCAATGCTTACAGTTGTTTAAGGTTGCAGAAAGCTTGAATCCTGTGAGACTATTTGTATGTTTACACTTGAGTACAAATATTGTTTAGGATCTTATTTCTCCTCACTAGAGGACAGCCACAGGGGGAAAAAAAAAATAAAATACAGTAAAACAGCATTTTTCACTCCAGTTGTTTTACTTTGTTCTCCAATACATTAGATCATTTACTTGTCCATAAGCATTTGGGCATTTTTGTTTTTGATCCTGCTGGGTTTTTCACAATTCTTTTATGATGTCTCACTACGTGATCTTTCACTGCATCTACAAAGCCATTTGGCTACAGGCTGAAGACAGCACAGCTTCTAGGCAACACTGCATAAAAAACAGGAAGGCGGGAAGAGGGCTGAACATAATAAATTATGGGTTTAATTTTCTATTTCCTTAATAATTGGTTGATAAATGAAAAAAGGGAACATTTTATTGATATTCAATCTTTTCATCCTTCTATTAAACAGTAACTTGAAAGTTTTACATTAAAAGCCCTCAGGAAAGTGCTACTACTTATATCAATAAAGTATTGAAGGAAAATTACAAGTTACACTTCCACTTGACTGTTTTTGGGCCACTGTAACACATGGTCAAGAACTACAGCAAACCAGAGTAAGTTTTCCTAAAGGCTGGGAAGTGATTTCATGATAATTACTTCTTAAAAAATTGATCTCCCAAAGCTTGTTGATTAGGTGGTTATGCTTGCAAACCTTGTACTTTACTTAGGAATTAGCTTGGTTGGACCAGTTAATGAATAACGAAAGGAGTAAAAATTCCTTATAGTTAGCCCAAAATAAGAAAGCCAGAGCTACCTAATTCCTAGACAGATGGCAATCAAAACTTAGTGAATGCGTATGAATTTTTAGAATTCTGATATTGGCAACACAGAGAAAGCTTCCTAAGCTCAAGTGCATGCAGCACACAACCCCCTAAGCTCAGCCTGTCAGGCAAACCAGGACACATGGGCTAAAAATAAAAGAGAAATTGCAGCTCACTTGCACCCTCACAAGCAGCAGAGCAAACAGAATGATTGCCAAGGCTTTCCTCTCTCAGTTTCAGGCACATGCAGCTGGCACCAATGCACTGTTCTCATGCACCAAAGGCAGCAGATGGAATGAATTACATATTTCAACAGCCTTAACACCACATCAAACACCTTGGCTTTATACTTTGAGAAGAGTAACTCCTGGGACTTTTTCTTTTTTTCCCCAGCTTTCACCATCCAAATAAAAGTCATACACAGTTATTTCCTTCTTTATAGGACAATATAGCTGTGCGCTGCTGACTTGCAAGTCTTGCATAGTGAAATGGTGCAACAATAGCAAAATAAAATGTTCTGAGTTTGGCTTTGTGGCTAAGGCACTACTCACCAAGCAATGAGTTACAGATAACAAACAAAGACCTTCAAATCACACAATCAGAGAAGTTTGGGTGGGAAAGGGCCTTAAAAATCACTGACTTCCAATCTTCCTACCACAGGCAAGAACACCTTCCAATCCCCACTGCATTGTAGAAATAATGTACTTTTCTAAACAAAAGAAATTTCCAGCCTCTAATGTTCACAGCTTGGCAAAACTGATCAGCTGTATTTAAGAAACATTATTAATTGCTTTTAGTTTATTCCTTAAATTTCCTAGTTTTAGCTAGCAAGTACCCTACCCAAGGAGGTGGGGACCTTTCCTGCTGATTGACAGGCTGGGAGCAGTGACAGTGCTTCTGGGAGCCGCACAGCTAAACATGCCCCACAGAGTATTGGTTTCATCCAAGAGAAGAAAAATCTCCTCTAGGCACCACATGCAGCTGAAAGACTGTTCCTGAATTGCATCAGAGGAAGTCTGGGTGCTCACATCTGGGACTAACTCCAAGGAGAGGCTGGACCACAAACCTTTTCCAGCACCTGACTTTCCTCACTTGCTTACTTTCCTCTCTCTCCCAGAGCAGCTGTCAGACTGTCCTACACATGTGTCTGAAACATCTTCCCCTGGGCCTTTCCTCCCCCCCACACCCACAAAATTGTACTTCTGCCAGACTCAGAGACCATCCAAAGGCTGCTTCAGCAGAGTGGAAGCCTCAGCAGAGGGCAGAACGAGAGTCCATTCTGAGGAGAGCCAAGCTGGGAGGCACCATGTCTGCTCAGGGCCAGAACATCACCTCACCTGATTAGTCTGAAAACCTCAAAGCGAGTAAGCTGATAAAAGTTCTCCTATCCTTAGATGCTTATAGGTCCTCTGTTTTCCTGGAGCAAGCTACCAAGTGTCTCTTTGCTTTTGTGTTATCAATCATTTCTTCCAGTCTCAGGTTTTGAGCAGATCAAGTGAATGCACCTTGTTATGACCGTGATTCCTTCCACTTCTGCTGAAGTGGGATCAATGCTGGCTATTCCGCCTCTTACAGATAACGAAGGCTATCCTGCCTTTTTCAGGCTGTATCAGACCCATATCCTCCCACAGCTTCTTTCCAGCTTAGCTGGAAACTCTGCATGGACAAGTGACTTTGATCCTGGCCAGCTCAATACTTCTTTGAAATACATTACCTGGTAGCACCAATATTGATGAAAATCTCTTTAGTCCTAATAATATATATGAAATGAGGAAAAAAGAGCACCAAGTATGATTGTCTCACTGTCCTACTTCTCCCCCCATTAGTTTATTTGTATTCAACTTTAATTTTTATTCAATTTTAATTTTTAATAACTCTCAAGTTGATCTTAAACCATCCTTTGTTTTTTTTTAATTCCATTTTAGCAAAGAGAAACATTTAAGCTACAATACGGATCTTTCTCTTCTCTGCACATTTTTTCTCCAAAACCAGGGTTTTTTATTTCTATTGGGAAAGAACATTCTTCTCTCATCAATTGGAAAAAGTTTGATATACCCCTAAGAATTCTCCCTCTCAAAATCTGCTATGTTAATGGATTCAGAGTAAATTGATAGTCTGCTGCAGTTCCATATGGAATTAGGAGCTTCTAAGTACCTAATTCAGTCCAAAAGGTGCCCATTTTTTCCAGCTTTGTTCAAGACAGTTTCTCACTTTGCTTGTTCCTAATTATTGCATGCCTCTGAAGTTTAGCTCTCTGCCCAGTTTCTCCTCTTTTCTTGCAAGTGGGACAGCTGAGAGAGACAGGATTTTTCTGACAAAGATGAACTACTTCAATTCATCTCAGTTGTCTGCTATCCTAATCTCTCAATTTCCTTAAATCAGCCACTCAAAGTGAAGAGACTAAAATGCTTACAGAGACAGAATACAGAAAAATAAGAGCCCAGCACACATAACAATGGTACAAAGAAAATAGATTGCTATGTTAAAGAAAAGCAAAGCATCAACTCAGCCTATAGAGCCAGGCAGAAACCAGCAAGATACAAACAAAATGTATTTCAGAACTGAAAAGACAACAAGACAGAGCAAGATGTAGTTCTCAACCTGTACATTCAAAGCAGTTTTACTTAAATATTCCAAGGAAAGTACTTATTTGTCATGATCACTGTGTCAAAATAAACTGATCTTAGCCTTCATGTTCAGCACCACACTAATCTAATCTGTTTGCCAATTTCTGCGTAGCACATAACACGTGATGCAGTTTAAGATGCCATTGAAAGAGGAAACTCAACTGCCACACAGTTTTTAATTTAAATTATGGATGTGACAGTGTATTCTGTTCCTTTTATGGGAGTCAAATACAAGGATGCACTTTTTTCTTTGCCATTGATCAACTGAAATCACCAGCTGTTTATGCAGAACTGCTGGCAACCTTGGAAGTGTCATTTCTCTTACTAAGCTTCATGAACTTGATTCACCCATTTGTTTAAGAGCACAACAAGCAAACAGTGTGAATGTTTTCATTATAAGTACATAAAAATACTCAAGAAACAGCCCCTACTCATGCAAAAATTCTACTGCAAAGAATGATACCTGCTAAAGAACTACAGAATCAAGCTCTACAAATTGAAGGGAGCATAAATCTATGTGAAAGTCTTTAATTGCTAGAACAACCTAAATCTCTCAGCTCTCTAATTAGTTCAACTAATATTGTCTGAGGTGTAACACCTGGGGCTTATTATAGACAAATTTTAAAGTTTGAAGTATGTACAAGTGTGAAAACAAGCAGTAAAGTTGTGCTGCTTTCCACCACACTTAGAAAATAATTTTTTTAGTATTTTTTTTTGTTATCCACATTTGATCCTTAACTTAAAATGGTTGCCCTTGCTCTTAACTGCAAATTTCCAGGGATACTGAGATCATCGTGAGGTGTATAAAACACTCTGATCTGCAGGTTTAAAAAACCCATCATTAACCCAGTTGTTTGAATAATATGGACAGAACAGGGAGAAGCGCAGTATGATGGAGGTCCACATCTATGTGGACTGGTGAACCCATATTCAACCTGCATATTCTAAGTTTTGATACTTATGACAAGAACACATTAGCTGTTTAGAAGCCTCGTCCTTCTTTCATAGGTGAAATGCTGATTCTAAATGAATAGTCCATCATATGTACTCAATCCTTTTTCTTTTCCTAACCTTGCATTAGAAATATATAAATACTGTTTTAAGAGTACCTTTCAGAAAGTTACAGAGGAATGACTATCCCATCTCACATGCCCTGCATATTACTATTATTCAGAACATTTAAGGCAATCAAAACAACACAAAAAATTGTTTAAAAGCTATGAAAAGTTACTATAATTTGCAATTGTGGTCTAGCACAGCCAAGCAATACTATCAATTCACTCAAACCATACACATGCTCACATGCAACAACCTGTGGCACAGGCATCACAGTTACTACTTCCCCATTATTACGGGGAATATTTCTTTGACTTTTGCAATGCATGGCAACTTAGTTTTCCAAGTCATCACACAAAAATCATCCACTGTGTTCCATCTTCTTTTGGTAACAGTCCATTGTCAAGTCATTCACTTTGAAACTTTTTAACTGAGCATATGCTGGCTACACACTTGCTGTTTACTGCCAGGTACTATCTGGAAGCCAGTTTTGCTCCATTCAAAACAGACAAGCAGGCTTAGCTTAACATGTCCCATTGCCATACACAACCCCCACTAGCAGTAGCTGCTCACGCACAACCAGATCAGCCCCGACAGCATTGCCAGATGAAGTTGAACAGCCGAGACCCATACACCAAGTTCAAAATCCTCCTACTTCATGGCTATGTCACACACATGCTTCCTGTAACAGACCCTCAGTGAGCCATTACAGAGCAGATAGGATCCCTGTCTCACAGCTGCATGGATGCAGCAGGGAGGATACATATGCATCAAGAGTCGAGCACATGGTACCTGTCTTCCTCACAGCTGATTATTCTGATGTGGTCTGACAGGAGCTACATCGAAGCTGTATCCTTTTCAAAGGCTCCCTTGCTGCGTGAAAGTCAACAGATGTGGCAGTGGAACAGCATTTGGAAAGACTGAGAAGCCAGGCATGAAGACTATTCTCTTCCTGCTCTGACACAAGCACACAGCAGCCAACAAGTGGAGCCTCCTGTAAGCCCAGTTCTTTAGAGAAAAGAGATGAGCAGCAGGGAAAGGCAGAAAGGGAGTGGCAGGAATATATCATTCTGTCTATAAAATAAACTGGGAAGGATGCATACAGCAGTGCCAGCAACCTATCATGAACTAGGTGATGAAAAACAGACAACAGCAGGAAAAGATGACATTTTAAAGACACTTTCAAACATAATTTACAGTTACAATAGCGATCCACAGCACTGAGAAATTATACCTGTCAGATGACTAATTGGTGATGAACACTACATGATGGAGTGAAGCTGTTTGACAATAACTGTCAGCATGATCACAAACAAAAACAACCAGCTACATCCACAAGAGTCCCATCCAGCATATTAATGAGGGAGCTGGGACAATCCTTCAAAATATTCTGCAAGACTGAGGTCAAGTGACAAGTGATTTCATTTCAGGCTAAAAACCTTTGTAATAATTTATTAGCTGGTACCTTTTTGTTGCACTCAGAGATAGAAAACAAATCAGTTTCTTACTAAGAACAGCAATCTAATATAACCATACACAGCACTTTGGTCTGAACTTGGACAAATAGTCTCCTCCTCAGATCATAAAGGAAAATAAATTGTACCTGGGATAAAGGGCTTTTTTGGCCTCTTCAGAAATCTACTTTTACTATTTTAATCAAATTCATTCACTCCCACATACTGCAACATGAATCTAATCACTTGTTTTGCAAGTTTAGTACTCAGAGACACTGCAGAAGTTTTAACAGCTGTTGGAAAAATGTTGCAGCCTCTGAGTTTTTTTACTGGAGTTGCTACAGCCAAGGTTTGCCATAAATTGATGATTTAGCTGGATTAGATGTTAATATGCAGCTTGATATATTATTCATGAGAATGAGTCACAGACCTAATTAGAAACATGACAAGAAAAGCTTTTGAGTCCACAATCTGGATTCTCCCTGACATGAAAGATTTGACATATGAATACATTTTCACTTACTGAGGGAAAAGAGATAAATGACCTTTCACATCTAAGCACAAAAGCGTCATGTTGGAGATGCAGAACTTGCCTTCCTGAGAGTTTGGGAAAAACCAGTAGAAGTATCCAATTTGATATAAAAGAAGGCCTTTAGAAACACAAAGTATTTACCCCTTGATGGAGCATCTATCTGCTTACAAAGCATCCATTCCATGTACCTTTCCAGTCACGGACATTAAAAAGAGGCTTTATAATCCTCTGCCAGGTGATCATGTCTGGGGCTCCAATAAGGTGGCCCAGGAACCTGTCCCATCAAGGCATTTAGGCCTGATAAGTATAATATTGAGAGAAATCACTGCCGTTACAGATATGAATGCTAAAACTTCATTTTCCAGGCCAAGATGAGATATTTCAGATATAATAAGATGAAGGTATCGCTGGAAAAATTTGAAATAAATATGGTCTGTCAGGCAGAGAAAGAATATTATGAGAAACATTTTCTTCCATTTACAAAACAAACCACTACAATATACTAATGAGCTGTCAGGATGGAAGAAAGCACTTTAAACAAACTATTTTAAGTTAGATGGCAATTAGTGTGAACCTTACAGTACTCATGGAAAAGAAACTAAAAGACTCACATTACTACCCAGTATTGATCCACCCCAGTAAAACTGAAGGCTACACCAATGTAAGCAAGGCTTCCAAGGAACACAAACTGAAGTGGCACAGAAGCATCTGAGAGTTTTTCCAGCCTTTACAAAACTGAGCAGGAAAAGTCATTTCCAATAAACAGCTAACAGCTTGCACTCAGATGTTTTTCTATGAGGGCAAGACTGAAGGAGATTGAAAGGAAGAGGTCAGGATGTACTAGCTTCCAAAATTAATAATTCATAAAAAATTTCATTTGAGAGAGCTGTTATAAAGAAAAAAAAACCACCAAGAACTTGAGAAGAACAGTGTAACACCTCAGAATCAATGATCTCCATGTCCTTACTTGTACAGGACCAGCTCCTGAGCTCTGTAAAATACACAATCACACACATTTCACTTAGCCCAAGCTGCTTTTGTTTCCTGCAAGCTGAAAAGACATCAGCCTTGTGACAAGGATAAGAAGCTATTTCATTTTGAAATATTTTTAAGCAGCATTATTTGCCAGTAGGTTAAAGCCATCTGCTGGTAGTGCCAGTCATTCCACCTGAAGCCACCAAGGAGCAAGCAAGTGCTAATTGAATAAAAGATACAAGCAATAAAGCATTGCCTCAAACTACAATTGTGATACCTGGCCTTGGAATATTTTTAACTGTTTCAAAATAAAAATATAAATACAACCTTTTATAATCTACCATTGTTCAGGGATATGCTTATTTTGATTCTTAGTGAACACAGGCTTTTTAAAAATCAATGTAATTAATATTTTAGAAGAAAATGTGGAAGAGATTAAAAATCACTGATTTTTCTAATTTGTAAATCAAGACATGTTACATCTTCAGTCACTGCTGTAGAGATTACTGGCATATTCATGGTCCAGAGGTAGATTTTGAACAAATTGAAAACCCGCAATTTAATGATAAAAGGCTCAACTAAAGAAAGATCATGAAAAAAAAGAGAAAAAACCCCACAAAATGAACCAGAAAAGTACATCAAGACTTGACAAGTTAAACCCTATGAGCTCAGTTTCAAAGTCTTTGTCATCAAGCTGTAACATTCACCAAACACAACTCCCCCAAAGGATGTAACTCTTCACAGGTCTTATTGAAGATGAAAGCAGCAGCTCACACCCTTGACATTGCCAGCAATAGAAAATAGACCTCAATCTGCCACTACTCAGAGAGGCATTCAGTCTAGAGAGGGAGCTCTTCTCTTACTGTGCATGAAAGCATTGCTTGTTTATATTCTTCTCAGATCAGTTGAGACTCCAGTGGTTAATAGCTAGGGGAAAAAAAAAAAAACAAACCAAAAAAACCCCACATCATTCTAGGAAAGGGTCTTTTACAAGTTTGCTTTGCTAGTACGTTTACACAGAATTTACTTCTAAGAATCCTAAGATACAGGTTTCAAAGAACCAGTGTTTTGCTGAGGAGGTTGTTTGTTATGGTCACTTTCAAACTAAATATTAAAAAACCCTGCTAGCTCATGGCCATGTACCAGAAGTTACACTAGAAGAGTACGGCAAAGCTGTTGCAGAGTCTGGTGCTCTTCAATTTCTTTCTCCATAATTTCCCTTCCTTTACTGACTGCCAGACAGACAGTACAATGACTCTGTCATATCCTAAAACAAAAAAAACTTTTAAAATCTTCTCTCTCCTCTAATCCAATTGCTTAATTCTTCTTCTTTATCTCCACCTCCACCACGCTTCTGGGCTTGAATGGTACAAAGGAGTCAAACCTCAAGAGGGAATATTGGGACCAGAGCATCCATCAGAGGCACATTTTAGATTCTGTGATTTTGTGTCTACAGTACTCAAACAAGAATTCCTGCTTATCCCAACAGAAGGGTGAACACAATTCGGCAACAAAGAAAAAACCAAAACACAAAACAAACAAACAAACAAAAACCCCCAAAAGATGCCAAACAACAACAAAAACCAAATCAACCAACCAAAAAAAAACCAACAAAAAAACTATACAACCTTCGGAGGTCTTATGCAAGGGGGGTTGGGTTCTTTGATTTTTGTGTTGGGTTTTTGGTTTGGGTTTTTTTCTTTTTTTTAACAACAACAAGGCAATTTTGAGGAAAGATTCCTAAAACATTCTTAGATTCATCAAGCTACTAAAATACTGAGCACCAGTACAACAGCTCTGTCTTGCTCAAGTATGGAAATGTATTAGGATGTCTAAGTGAATATGAACCTCAGTTTATTCTTGACTACATGGACTAATTTGTCCCCTCACCCCCAGGAAACATTCCAGTCTATCTTTACTCTTTGAAAGGCAGAAAAATTGAACATAGATCATTGCACAAATACTACCTCACTGGTTCTTGAGGACAAAGGAGTGTGTGTAGCACAAACCATTGGGGTTTTGCTTGAAACAAATAGAAAAATTATTTTTACTAGATTTCATAAAAATATGTTTGAGGAAGGAAACAAGAATAAGACAAAGAAACAGTCAGTAAGAATGTAATTGCCTTACACTTTCCTAGTGTCTCTTGATTTAAATAATGGATAGGCCTAAACCCAAAAATATGCTATTGCTCTCTTTAAAAATGCTAGGACTGATACAGTGAAACACAGCATGGGAACAGAGTTTAAAACAAAATGTAAATTTTCCCTGTAATGGACAGTATGGCAAAACTAAGTAGCAGTGTTTCCCATTTGTTTAGTTTGCAGGTGTGGTAGTTTGAAAACAAACCAGTGGGAGGCACCAAGTCAGAATAACAATTTAATGGAAATTAAAGAAAAGGAAAAAAAAGGTAAAAGAAAACACTGTCAAACTGACAGAGTCAAGGTACAACCTGACACCCTGTTAGGCAGGGTGGTGGTAGCAGTCTGGTAGAATGGTGGCTGCAGTCCTCTGAAGCAGTGATCCTGTAGTAAAACAGTCTGCTCTTCCTCAGAAAGTCCAATGGTGGCCATGTAGCTCCTATCCTCTGGAAATCCAGTGAGAAGCCGGTGTCTCTGGTGGTCAGCCTCAGATTATATCCACGATGGGATGCTTGGTTCCTCCCTCTGGGTGGAGCATCTCACAATGGGGTAATGAGTCATGAGGCAAAGTGTTGATTAGGCTCATTAACAGAAGATAGTCCGGAGGGAGTTATCTCTGAGTCATGCAGCAGGACAATGATGGGCCATTAACAGAAAGATAGTCTGGGGGGAGGAGGCAAGGAAACACTGCCCCACCTGGTTTCAACAGCTCCTGAGGATGGTAATAGAATACACTGCAACCCAGGACAGCAGGTCTGAGTAATCCATCAATAAAGTTTCTACAGTTGCAAACCCCCACCCAGTGAAATATTTAAGAGACACCTAACCTGACCTCTACAGGCAGCTATTTTCAAGTTCCACTTTGCTCCCCTCTTTCCCAAACAGGCCATGTACTCAAGTCAGTGGCACTACTCATGCCCTAAGAGAACCTAGTTGTAAAACACCCTTTCAATAAACCAAGGAGAGGCTCTCAGTACAGCAGCCAGTTCTAATGGAGACACATGAACTGAAAGGAAATAACAGCTATTAAATAACTGAGCATTTACAGCAATGAAAATGTCATTTATTTACCAAACAAACAGAACAGCAACAGAGCTCAATGTGTGACTAAAAATGAATAATATAAACGTTTTGACTGAAGTGATCTCTTTGAAACAATAATATTGACAGAGACAGCCCTAACCTGTGAAACTTTCTAGTTCTCAGTTTCTGCTAACTGCTCATGCTCATTTGTAAGAGTCAGCTAATCATCAGGAGAACAATCCCAGCACAAAAAGCAACCTCTGTGCAGGGAGAAGTCATTGAAGACCTTCCCCAACACCCCAACCTTCTGTCAATGAGGAAGCACATATAGACACAGATAAGAATTTAGTGATGCATCTAATTCAACAGATCAATCCAGAGTGTTCTGCAAAGAGGGTATAGATTAGAAATCATACTTTGACCATGCTACTTAGAAAATTCAGACTTTTACCAGTAGTTTCAATATTAAGTCCCTCTGATAATGCATTCTGTCCCAAAGTAAGCCATTTAAATAAATGAATGGCAATTTCAGCTCTTCCAAATTTCCACTGCAGTTAAATTATACGATTAAGCAAACATAATCTGCTTTAAGAGTTTAGTGAGAAAAGTTTCTACATCAAATCATGCTAATCCTCTTGTTAATACAGTTTGGTTATATTTAGGGGCACCATTTCCCTGCTTATCAGATATAACCAAGATTCACAGAAGTGCTTAATCAAGAAAAGTCTCCTAGAATTATCAGTCAGCATCACAGTATCTGCTGCAGAACACATTCTAGGCCTTTCAATATAACATCATCCCAGACTGCATTTGCCCTTAATTTATTTAAATCAGTTTAATCCCAAAGGTTTTACAAACCAGAAGTAGAAAATGCCTCCTTGCATGTGGTTAAATCATGGTTATACTTGACTGCTGTATAAACACTTGTACATCACAATGTATCTGGCTTGCATTTGTGATAATTTTCTTCTCATGTTAACATTTCTTTCAATATACAGCAGCATTTATGTACGGCCGAGCTCCCACAAAGCAGAGTTTGGCAGCAGCTGGGGGTACCACGGTGCAGTCGCAGCCACCTGCCAGCACAACTGGCCAAAACTAAAACAAGCAAAAGGAAGCAAAAACAAACAAACAAAGCCTAAAAATTAAAAAAATAAAACAAAAACAAACAAAAACCCCACTAAAGGTGATTGGCCCATTGGCCTGGTTACTAATAATATAAAAAGAAAACAACTGTTAAAAATAACACCTGGCAAACAAGCTGGCCAGAGGCAATTCCTAGCTGTCCTGTAACTTGCCTTTCTGTGCAAACATAGAGGTTTCAGCTGCCCACCTTTCAGAGACTGGGGCCTGCCAGACCAAGTTGAACTTTCACCAATGTCTACTTGAATTATCTAAAGCTTTCAATCCATACACCCAAGTTTATGAAGTGTGAGTCTTCATTTAATTTCCTATATTCAAAATTGACTATTCAAAGGTCTCAAGATTTACTGAGGACGGGAAATGGTTTGGAAAGCAAACTAAGGAACAAGGCAGACAAACAAATTTGACAGGAACAGGGAGAAAATATGCTAAGGGGGGGTGAAGGCAATTGTATTTGTGTTTTTATTGCACCCTTATAAGCTATAACTTGTAATTTCTATGGGGTAGTTAATAGTTTATTCAGGTTAATAACCTAAGTCAAAAGTTTATTATTTCATTCCTGTCCCTGAACACTTGAAACTCTTCAAGTTCTTACATCCCAGGTGAATTCTGTATGCATAATACTTGAAAAGACATTCTTTATCAGAAAGAAAAATACATTTAAGCAGAGTTGCAAGTATTTTATAAAGTCGTACAATTCTCAAACTACTAGGTTAATTCCTGAGACTATTTTTATCTTTTGCTCTTGTGCTTATTGTTGCCTTATTTCATGTTCTGTCACTACTTGTAACCTACATTAAATCCTATCTCACTACAGTGCAATAATAAAGCAAATAATTACCTAAGGGATGAAAAGAGTGTATTCCGCGCTATCTTGCATAAGGATAAAAACCGAACATTTCAGGGACTTCAACAACTCATTTCTCTTAACGGGGGGGGGGAAAAAAAAAAAAAAAAGCTTTAAAGATTCCATAAATTTCTAGTTCGAGTAGGAATCTCCCAAAGGGCACTAAGCCACGGAGACACGTGCACACCATCACCTTGTCAGCCTAGGAGCAGCTCCCTTCCTAAACAGGCTCTGTTGGCTGGTTTAATTTAATGGCAGGGAGGGTGAGCACTGACTCCTCCTCTTCTGAGGTGCAGATCTAAGAGGTGCAGAGCTCCACCCCTAGGGCCGTGTTACCTGGCATGCACAGACAAGCATTCCCCGACCGCTCAGGACAGCACGGCTAGGAATAAGCTGTCCCTAC
Source organism: Corvus moneduloides (assembly GCF_009650955.1). Lineage (NCBI taxonomy): Eukaryota > Metazoa > Chordata > Aves > Passeriformes > Corvidae > Corvus > Corvus moneduloides. Next base: position 9,417,926 of record NC_045482.1, read on the forward strand.
AACCTTCTGATCTGTAAGAGGACAAGCTGTAGGATAGAGGGCTGCCACAAAATATAAACATGCACCTGTTTCTCACCACCAGCCAGTTCATAGACTCAAACTCCTTCCACAGACCCAAATTACAGTAGTGTCAAGGCACAGGAACTGGGAAGTGTCCCAGGATGCACAGAAAATGCTGGCAGCTGCTGCATAGCCCGTTCTTCAAACTGCTAAGTTTTGTGGTCCTGGCTCTATTCTTCACAGCAGGCGCTTCAATACAGGAGTTGGTGTAGTGAGAAGTTCTGGAGTTCTGTTTTCTCTCACATAAATTCTCTTCTTCTCCAAGACACACAACTTGAGAGAGAGCGAGACACCTCCTCAGGAGGCAACATTTAATTGCAACCATTTCCCAAAGTGAACTTGTAAAATATGCTAAATGTTTACATTATGGACTTAGCGGATTTCAAGTCTAAAACTCTAAACTGTATTTTTCCAGTTAAAATTCCTGTCAATTAAAAAGTTTAAACTCAGCCAGTTTTAACCACAGAGTGGAATACTCTTTGTCCCAGATCACCATCCGAACACACCCTTGCTTGTATACAGCTCATGTACCTTTTGGGTGTCTCGACTACAGAACTAAAACATCCAAGATCTAGTTAGTATTGCTTAGCACTGAATCTTCAGAACAGGGGTACAATTACAAACACTTACGCAAACAAGTGGAAGCAACTATAAGGGTTTTGGAGGGGTTTGGGGGGGCTTGGTTTGTTTTTTTGTTTGTTTTTTATTTTGCAGGGAGAATTAACATGGCAGTAATAGAAATCATCTTTCTACAGCAGCAGCTCTCCCAACTTGCACACTTAAGACTGTACCACAAGTAGTTTCTAGATATGAGATCTGGTTGCTACGTGCCACCAATTCACATGGAACTGCTATAGTAAAATGCCATAGACACATTTTCCTCTCTTTTTCTTTCAGTTCCAAAGAAAGTCATAAAGGCTGGCTTGCTCCCTGGGTAGCCATGTTAACACTAAAAACGCTGACCAGCAAAAATGATTGCAATCACACCACTACAATCTTCCACAGAGGAGGGCAATCACACAGATCAGTGTATGGTCAAATTGCCCCCTAATTCTGGTAATGTCCATCTACTCTGGATACCCTTACTTTGTATTTTTGTTTCTCAGTCATCACAGAACTGAGAGCTGCAAGAAAAGGAGAAAGAAAAAAACATTAATAGTCCTTGGGTAAGAGCAATACTGGCCTGCAAGTAACTAAAAATAGTTGATAGTGTCTGTATCAGCCTTTTTTTTTTTACTCTCCACCAGTGTCCGTTTCAGGCATCCTGTTAGTGTGATTTAGGATTTTGCAGCTCAAATACAAAGGGCTGCAATCTGAGAGGACTACAAGAAAATAAACCTTATCGGACATTTTTTTCTTTCCCCCCCCAGCTGCCAGGTGTAAGTTACAAAATGAAAGGGCCTAGAGTTTTTAAACTTAATTTTTGAAAATACAGTATTAGTGTCAGATTCCAAGGGGATAGAGATATAGGAACAGCAAGGAAATGCTCCCAGAAATGTTTTCTAGCCTGAAGAGACAAGCTAGCCACATGGGCAGGAGAGAGCCACTTTATCTACAACATATACATTACTGAATGCAAGATCTATTGGCCCTTTGGGCTTCTGTTTCTAACAAAAAGCAACATATTAACTTGTGTTTATGAAGACTATAATTGGATTTCAATGTTTTTGAGACAGCTTCTGAGCAAAGTACAAAGAGACTGAATTACATGTTAGTAAATGTAGCATTTAGAATAGCAACTAAATAGTCCTATTTCATAGTTAAATGTTCAGTTCTTCATAAATCATGTGAAGAAGTTCATGTAATGTAGTACCTAAACCAGCTAAATCCCACCTACACCTCAGACCTCCACCTATACCTGCCGGTGTAACTAACATTTTCCACTCTGCTCTCTATCCTTTATCTCACCGCAGTCCTCAAGCCCTCAGCCAGGCACCAGCCAACTTCTCACCTCCCTGCTGGTATTACCAAGTGAGCACCTGCCCCACCCACAGCAGCTGTGCAGGTCCCTGACTGCCTAGAGAACAAATCTAAAGTGCAGACTAAAAAAAATAGAAAAAAAGAGAGAAATACTACAACTCTTCTAAATAGTTTGAGACTAGTAAAAGATGCATCAGGATGTCATGAGACTTATTTATTCCCTCTAGGCCACTCAAGAAAAGAAATATATCCTTCTCTGTGAAGGGAAGACAGGGTTTTTTGTTGAAGCAGAAGCATGTTTTATTAGGCCAGTCTCCTTCCATGTTTGTCCCCCCTCCAGAGGAGGCCACTCACTATGTATATAAATATCTGTGTCTGAGAACACATCTACATGAGTGTGTGACTTGCACTGGAGCAGTATAAGGCATAGTTTTATTGCACAAAGATGCAGAAATCTGTCCTAGAAGAGGCACATCTTATGTAGCTGTAAGACCCCTGCCAGCACATCTGCTGCTAAAGCAACAGTTCTATGCAGTAGCTTCAGTGTGCTGAGATGGAAGTGTTGCTTTGTCAACACGTAAACCACAACAAAGTACTGGTGACAAGCCTTTTTTTCCAAGTTTGACTGAAGGTTTCCCTGCAAAGGGCACACAGAAGCATGACACATTTGCCTACTGTGCACCTACAATTTCTACACAATCATTATCCCTGCTCAGGTGACTGAGCAAGCTGACAGTATACGACAGGTTATCTATCATGTATAGAAAGTCACAGAAAGAAGACGAGAGGAAGAAAATATAGAAGATTACAATGCAAAAGATGTTGAAGGAGTGTGACAAGGATTGAAGATTAAGAGACAGAAATAAGAGGCCATACCCTTTGACTGTAAAGTGCTGAGGGGAAACTGCAAGTACTGGCACATTAGAGCTCACCATGCTGACTTGCATGCCTTGTCCACATTACCATTATTTCAACTAGATTTACTTCCTGGACAAGCTTCCAGGTTGCCAGTACCAGTCCTACCTCCTGTACAGCAGTCTCCATCTTGGCAGAAAGTTGCAAATAGATCAGGGATTACCTTTTACACCATAAGCATTCAAGTTATCCATGGAGCTTCAAGAAAAAGGCTGCACAGCATGCCCAGGAAAAAGAGTTTTTAAGAGATGGAAAGAAGGAAATACTGATTAAGGGTCACAGTTTTGCTGAGGTTTAGCCTTTCAGATGTTTGCTGCTTTTCTACTGAAAACTGCAGGTGGGAAAGCCTAGGCAGAAAAGGGAGAGAAAAGCCATGTAAACAAAACCATAGTTCTCTACATGGACAGAAGCAGATTCCGTCTTCACCAGGCTAAGGAGAGTGGTTTCATTATCAGAAAAAAATGAAAGCAAAAAAAAACCCCAACATATATGTTCTCCCACTACATTTAGACATTATAATAATAAAAAGGCACTATAAAACCACTGAAGTAAGTTAGTGAGTTAGAAAAAATCAACAGGACACAGGTTAATGGTACCTATATCTATCTTTGGAAGATGAGCAATTACAATCTGCATCCCAGCACATGGCCAGTATTTACTATAACTTTAAACAACAATAAAGTCAAACACAACATATCACTGATGTTCCTACCTTCTGCTTTCCATACACAGCACAGGATGGCAGCAACTACAGCTCAGTTCTCCTGAGCACACACTGCACTGCAGCTATTCCAGCCAGACCAGCATAAGAACAGCCTCAGGTTGTACAGCCAGTGCCTGAGCCAGGCACCAAAGTGCATTTCCACTCAGGCAATGGCAGCTCTGTACTCTTCCTTCTTCTCGAGGAGGGAAACAAGCCCTACAAAAGTCTATGCTTATCACAGCTTTCCCTTACCAGCTTCAAAGAGCCAACTTCTGCGGATACCCTAAAGAGCCTGTTAGGAAGAGCCAGCCTTGTTCTCCTTTCATGAGATCCAGGTGCCACCCACCTGCACCCATTTAAAAAGGTAAGTTCCAGCCTGGGAGTGACTCGGGTCTAAGCAGTGAAAAGTGATGATAATTAAAACCACCTGAGTAACAGCCGAGGTGACTTAGCTCTCTGCTTTGGACAGGCACAGTTGGTGTGCTTGCTGCAGTGGGGCATTCCCTGCTCTGGCAGGGGCTGGAGGGGCAGCTGGGAGCCTTTCCCAGTGCATGGGAGCTCCTGCACCTCTGGTAGCTGGGGTATGTCATGTGTCTTCTGGAAATCCCGGCACCACAGTGGGGAACCTCAGGTAGCCTCCGGCTGGCATCCCTGATTTTTTTGTAGTTCATCTGTCTTAGGTCTGAAATCAACAAATGGACTTTTAACCCCCACTCTCAGTATAGCAGAAACTTGAAGCCAAGGGGAACCACATCAGGAGGGTGCTCTGAAATCTCAGAGCCCACAGTGGGAGAGGTGGAATCCTAACAGGGCTTTGCCTTACCTTATCTGTAAGATGGAGAACAGCAAAAGTACACAGAGTCTTATATTACAAAACCAAGGTTTTATTACAGCATAAACTAGCTAAATCTTTTTTTTTCATCGAAGTCTAGTTGTGCTAAGCAGTACAAAATATAAATAGAAAAATCTTAGAAATACCTCTCCTCCGTGCTTGCTGTGAACTCGCTCAATCCAAAACCTTCTAAAAGCTCCACAGGGCCGTCGGCTGCAGCAATAGCTGGGTACCTCTAAGAGTCTTTTTACCACTTCATTCAGTGATCTGCTGTTTTAGAGATTTCCCACTCTATGCTCAGGCTACATTTTCCTGAAATCCTGCCCTGCCCGGGTACCTGCAAGATCTGTAATTATTATTCAAAGTGCTCTCATTAGCGTGTCTATTGACAACATTTCCATACAAATAGGACTGGGTTGGTTTGTTTTCTAACAAGCTCATATCTATAACAGATTTCTTTCTAAATTCTTCACTGATATTTTTACTGTGAAGTAATTCAGGAGAAATTTACCCATCTTCACTTCCACCAAGACATGCCCCCTGCCTACTTCGGTGATAACCATTCACAGAGCAAAACACTTCATAAAATATAGTCTCACTTGCCCAGGATGACTGGCCAGGCACGCTTTGACCTGCTTGAAGCCTGTGCCCTTGAGTCTCTGCATTTGTCACACAGATCCCTTACTCAAGACGTAAATGTTTCTCGTCCACGAGCTCTGCTTCTGCACTACCCACACTTTTAAAATGACACTTCTTGCCACAAAACACAGAGCTGCACCTAAGCAACTCACAAACACCGAGGTTAAAAAAGGGAGAGGAAGGCAAACGCCCCATGAAGGTTCTCGATGAGCTAGATAAACACGACTGAATACCTTCATAAAATGTATCTGGTGCCTTTTATTGGAGATGATGTGGCTAGAAGACAACAGAGATACAACCAGATACATGCATGGTACATATATGTAGATTTGTTCACTGTCTATATTAGATTTTTCAATTTCCGATGAGAAAGACAATAATAAATCAACATTTTTTATGCAGCTAAGTGAATAGAGCTTTTGTTAGTTCACAAAGCACAATATTGCTGCCCCAAAGCAAGAACATACAGGCCAGAAATATATCCATCTATTTGCAATATTGCTGGATGAAGGTACACTTTTTTAAATACCTAGTGGCTTTGGTAATCGCTGAAGGTAATGCAGATTGGGTTACCCCACTGTTTACTCATATTTCTGTTGCACAGAAATCTTGGATATTTTACAGTGTATATTTGTAATTCTGACATTTTCTGAAATGAAAGTGAGAGGAGAAATGGGATAAGTTCAGACACCTGAAGTAACATATTAAGGTTTGCAGAGGTAATTCAAAGACACAAGGAAAGCTTTTCTATGTGAAGAATGACAGAGCAAATTAAAATAACTATTGACAAGAATAATCAACACAGTGGAAATGAAGAGCATCTGCACCATAATAGAGGGTGTATAAAATCAGACTCTGCATCAAGAGAACATAATTCATATTTCTGCAGGTAGATATCATGTATTCAGATCTTACTAAAATACATAATACAGTATTTCAGACTACACTCTCAGTCAGACTCAAAAGGAGGTGGGGACACCAGAGGAAGATAGATGGAGTTTCAAAAACATGGTTGATATAATCCTGGAGAGAGTAACCCTATATTTAGGAAACATTTTGCTGTGGTGTTCTTTCAGGAGTATCATCCATATGATCCAAATGTGGCCCCAGCCCTGTTCCTCAGGCAGTGCCTGATGCCCAGGCTGGGGCTGCCCCTGGCTGCCCTTGCTGCTCCCTCACACGAGCAGTGCATTCAGGGATCTCCAGCTGATTTGGGTTTATCACAGTGGTGACAAGGGCTGCACTTCTGTTTCCAAAACACAAAGGCAAAAGAGACAAGGGATGACTTCAAGGCATGCTGCAATTTCTTCTGCCACACTGCAGGGAAACGCTGGGAACAGAGAAATGGAGAGTAGGGAAGCACAGCAGTGTCTCACAGGGCAGTCCAGAGAATAAAACAAGGCTTGAATAGCCTGAAAACATACAGTCTCACAGCTTCTCAGGCAGGAATACTGCAAAGGTGTACTTGGAATTGATTTGTTGTGCTTATTTTTAATTTTCTGGTCTCTTGATAACTAAAAGTTCCAATCCATTCTTTTTTACATTTGTTTTGTTTTCTATGGAAATCTAGAATCTCACCTCAACTTTTTTTTGTAATCCACATCATGGCTGCCACAGTAATTTACTTATCAGACAAGAAAAATCCCTATGCGCTTTTTGTTAGCACTGCTGGAACCCGTGCCAGCCGTGCCATGCTCGTTATGTGCCCATAAGAAGTGACAAGGAGCAGCTGTAGTGATGTCAAAGGACTGCAACGAAGGGTGGAGGAATCAAGTCTTCATTGTTCAGTAAGAAGGCAAATAGAAGTACTGAGCTGGGTTTACACCACCTCTGCTGCTATGGATTTATGGCATATTGTAATACAATTATCTACAAGCAGGAAATCAGCAGGCTGCTGAAAAATGGCAGCAGAGGGCTGAATAAGCTACCCCTAGTGCTGAAGGACAATAGATTTAATTTGTCCCTAAGTTGGTAGGGATGTCATCCTGTGATAGGGTAAATAAACAAATTGCAGGTAAAATAAACCTACACACATCCATGTTGAGATAATCTGACTGACGAGGTGCCTGGACGTTGTGTGCATAAGAATCTCTAGCCAAATACTGAATTCTAATTGACTTTCACAAGTCAATTCATACTGGATTTCACAAAGGCAGCTGTCAATGCTCTGTGGTTGAACAGCTTATTGAATTAGGAGAAAGTCACTCACTATTCTGAGCAGACTGCATTCTGAAAGTACAGGTGAAACAGCTAAAAAATCCCATCAAATATGACTTAGTAGGGAAAGGATTTATAAAAATTCCACTGTAAATAGAAGCATATTGTTCTGACTTTACTTCCATTGTTCTGTGAAATTAGGATGACTTTTATAAATAATGAACAAATGAATTTTTATTTATTGAACATAAGAAATGATTTTTTTCTTTATAAATGGCCTCATGGATTAAATACTGTTTATATATTTCAGAAAGCTGTGGGAGAGCTCTGGAGAGTTCTGTTTAAATCACCCCAAGTGATATATAAATCACTTCTAAATTGTTTAAATCATCTCCAGCTCGTAAGACAGGAAACCTCTTGTTAGAGAAGCAGCTATGTCTTTTCATACTTGAAATATCCTGATGCTTTGAATAATACAAGACATTTGAATGCTTATTTTGCACTTGGGACCCAGATCATCTACTAGTCTTTGGGGATATTGGAACTTGACATCCAGCTCAGCAGCTTGCTTTATGCAGTAACCAGTTCCAAGCAACTTAAAGAACATCAGCTGTGAGGGTCTCTTCTTAATCTTCCTGTCTCCAAAGATAATTTCAACAAATACTGTAGGTTTGCAATAAGATAAAAAATGCATGTTTAAGGAAGCTTTCAAAATGGCTTAGTGAGATGTAAATTGGCTGTGATTGAGTGGAAATGAAACTAGGTGCTGTGATGGTACCTTTTTGCTATGGAAGTGTGAGCCTGTTGTTACTCAGGAATGACACACTTCTTTGTCAGGAAAAGAAGAGATTCCACAGAGCAAGGAGTTTCTAACAATGCAAAGCAGCACTATTCATTTTGCAAGTCAGCACAGCTTTCAATCATGTTTCTCAGTTTCATATTGGATGCTCTCATTCTGTTTTCTTTTCACTGACTTATTTGGAAAATGTGGAGATCCTGAGTAGTTTACATCAACTAATCCCCCGGGCTAGGGAATAAGGCGCAATACAATGCACATCACAGACCCCCTTATCTTTTTATGATATACATCTTTAATATGCATCATTATGGCACACAGGAAACCTGACTGCAGAGTAGTCACGCATACAGAGCACATGTCACCAGTCGTTCAAAAGTGGGCCTGTGGGTATTTCGGGCTGAGTGGGTGTGTGTTTTATTTATCACATGGATTTGACAACTCTCTCCATATAGTAAGCGAATGCAGTAACTGCTATTCCACCACTAACACCTGCTTAGTGTAGTAAAAAAATAATTTTTTTTAATGTTATTTGTTTTTAAGTATTCTACTCTGTACCATGATGGATTCTGAAAGCCATGGTGACTTTTTCAACTGTTTTCTTTGAAGAGGTCTAATAGCACAGTTAACATAGTTGAATTATTTCACCATGTAAGAAATTTCACTCCATTTTCTGCTTTTCACATTCATTCAATTTATTTTCATCAGGTACCAGCTTGCTGTCCAGCAAACCAATCTCATTCCATATTGATTTGTGGTGAGGCAAAAGGACAAAAGGAAGCAAAAAGAATAGGAAAAAGGTAGCCAAAAAAGGAGAAGCCCTTGACCTCTTTCCTTCCTGTGGCAGCCTGTCTTGGTCGAAAGATAAGTGTTGTAATATATAAGAAAGTAATTCCTCCAATACAAGCAGTATAAACATATTTCTAGCCCCTTGCAGTGTGGTATTTGTTTACTAGATTTGGATAGCTATCACATTGTGTCATAGGAGTCATGATGCAACAGAAAATATTTTATAGTTGAAAAACCCACATAACCCGTAGCTGGTGAAAACCAACACAAGCAGAAAGTTTGTTTGCCCACCCTCTCTTAAGTGTCTCACTCCTGATATGCTCCAAGCTCCAACATTCAGCCCATGCCTACATTCAGAATGGTTTGAGCCTGCGCTGTGCCTACTCACACACTGTTAGTACAATGCTCACACTCTGCCAAGGATCAGTGATTTTCAACACTGCTGATACTGAAATGCTCTTCAAAATAAAGGTTCTGACCATATGAGCTACTGAAATGCTCAGACTGTCACAGCTCCTGAGGGCAGCTGTGCTATAACATGTCAGAAACATGTTTAACTCACTGGAGGGTTTGCAGCAAGCACCATTTGGATCGGTGTAAGTATGTAATGTGGTAACAGTTCACTATTGTATAAGAACTGAAATTGCCCCATAACCTTGTTATAATTGCAAGCAAATTATGCACAGAAAGTCTAATGTGGAGAGCAAAAGATCATTTAGAAGAAAGATGTTAGGACCAGTCAGCTCTTTACTTTTCATCCTCTGATGCATGTGCTTACATCTATCTTATCTTGAAATGCTGTCCATCAAAACAGGTTTCCAGACAGGATTTCCTAAGGTGTTGATTTATAAATCAGATACAAATGTGCACAAGATCACTCTGACTCAGCTTTGAATTTGACCTAAAAGTATTTCTTGTCATATCAAGGCAAATTATGATGTAGCAGTAAAACAACAGAAACATTGGTGCTATTCCTGGCAGTGGGATGGTGCTGAATGTCACAAAATACTGACAGATCAGAAACTGTTTAATAAAAGAAAATAGGAAACCAGTAGCTTAGATTGTCTATATTTATTAAATTATACTCTTCCTGGATTGAAAACTACCTTGAAAAAAACAAGGTAGTTGTGGCCATCTTTTTTCACACAGAAATATGACCACTACCACAAACCCTGCCTTCTCCAAAGCATGACAGGTACTAAGACCTACCAAATGGAGTTGCTTTAGTATGTCATAATCTAATTCTAAAAGTAAGATTTAAAAGTTAATATTCCCTTCCATTCTGAATAATCACCTGGAAATCTGAGTTGTCTTTTTCTTGTGTACACTCTGTTTATTTTTACTCTCCGTAGAAGGAAAGACAAGAAAGGTGAAGGATGGGTGTGGGGACATCAGCCTAGAATTGGAAATGCTTTGCATTATCTGGTAATCTCATATGCATTATATGCAAACACTATAGCAATCCATCAATGCTGAAAGATCTGCAAACATTTAAAAGATGACAGCTTTAATTCCAGTAAAAAGTATATTCCCAAATGCATCTCATGCTCAGAAGATATCAAGAAAATAGGTGTTGTGGTTTGTCTTTGGTTTTGTTTTTTTTTAATTACATTACATTATTCATAGACCAGCCTAATGTTTGTTTGGGGAGGAGAGGTTGAGGCTTTTTTCCTCAGGGACTGAATAAAACCTCTGAGGATGGCCAAGAAAAACAATAGCCACAAATAATCTGAAGTGATTCAAACTCTGGAGAATACTTTTTCCTTTCTACATCCTCTCCCCGTGGGTACAAGTTTGGTACAGCTGCTGGCAGAGAATGTTAAAAGTTTATTGCTATGGACAGGGATACAGTAATTTCAAAGTCCTGGAACATTAACATGCTAAGTTTACCAATCTGCCTATGATGAAGCAGGGATCTTGAAAAAGGTGGACCCACTGGAGAAAAAAAGAGAAAAGGAACCACTCTTTGATAGTTGTCTGGCCTCATTATCAAGCAAAGCCCAAACACCGCTGCCACTGAACAGCCCATCAGGACAAACCCCATAGCAAATATGCGATGTTCTCGCTCATGAAACCAGAACACCAGACTACAAAGAGTGCCTTTCAGATAAACTGGCCTACTTAATCTGTACAAAGAAAATAAATTTATTATGTTCACAATACACCTTCTGGAATTCTCAGAGCACCATCTGTTTTTAAGCAAACAATTGCAACTCATAAAGTAGTATACCTACAGTGATTTACAGAGAACAGTTCAGACCTTTATCCCCAAGTATGATCACAGAAAATTTTATACTTTTCTAAGTCGATGCTTCCTAGAGAGTCAGGGTCAATGCAGATGTCCTTTCCATTCTTTAGTATTGTATCTATTCCTAAATTGGATTCGATTAAATAATATTAGATTGGTAGATAATACAACACTTATCTTTTATCTCAATTTGACTAAACATTTGCAATGCTCCTAAAGCAATGGTTTTTCATTTGAATCTTCCTGTACACAGCTGGAGATTCAACTGAGTTTCTATTCCCTCTTAGTCCTGCTACTACCTTTGATGAAATTTATTTGGATGTGTGAAAATGGAAGACTCTGACATGGAATTAATTCAGAACAAAATTAGGGAGAAAAGTGGTAAATAATGCATAGCATGGCTCCATTAACCCTTTCTTCTCTTGGTACCTAAAAAGGAAAAAACTCTGAGGCACAGAAAGTAAAAGAAGGTTCTTTACTGACAACTGCGCTCATCTGTAAAAAATCAGGATGGTATCAATATTTCATCAGGTGCTTGGGCCTTTCTAGTATAACTTTGATAGAGCTGGTATAATGACAAGTTGTGGTGTAAAACAGTCCTCCTCTTTTCATGCCTGGAGTCTCAGTTTCAAGAATCACCCCAAGACACCTGGTAATGTAAATCCAAAAGATGTAGTGTTCTGATTGAGTGTCCTCCTATTTAATTACTTCAAAAGATAATCTAACTCATTTTTTCATCAGCAACGGGTGCCTCAGATCCCAGAGATTTTTGTGTTATACATGATGGAAGAAATAATCCAACCAACTCAGATGGCTTGAATTTATTCTGCCGTGGTAATCAGCAGTTATATTATTCCTGTTACTATTGTTATAAGAGATTCTGATTCTGAAACACAGAGTATCTGAAGATGAGGTTCTGAATTAAAAATGTGGATCTAAAACTATTGTGAAATTAATTTGAACTTGTATCTCAGTTCTAGTAAGTTCTGAGAGAATGGTTATGTACAAATACTTGTAATATTTCAGAAGTTACACAGATATTTTGCCAATTATAAATCTCAAAATGATTGGATTTCAGGGGGAGGAAATTATGTGATAAGGTGAGTTAAGTAGCAGTTTCATTTATGGTGTAGTTAAGCTGAGATGGCAGGATTTATGAATGTTGTTGGAAAGGTCTGAATAGTTTTCATAGAAACTATATAATATTGGTGTGCTTTTAAAGTTCAGGCCACTGTCAATTCTTCACTTCTCTCTTTTAATGTGATATTCCAGCCTTTCATTCTTATGACAACTGCCACCAAAATCAAAATCAATTATTTAGGCCAAACACTTGTTGGTGTGGTTGTGACTGGAGGAAGAATTTTTAAATCACATCCATCACAGGTTCCCATTATGACTTGAAGGAGGAAGGGCAAAATCATGGGAGGCAAAAAAGTCCATGAGTCTCTTTACATAAGGGTCTCTCCAGTGGAAGTCTAACAAGCCTAAGATCCAATGGTTTGGAAAATTATACCATGGTCCAAAATATGGCGTCAGATGCACAGATTTAGTTCCTGTCTCTCTATTTCTCCGTGGACATCTAAATTATAGAGCCATGCTAAGAATCGGACAAATTGCCACAGGGAGCTTGGAGCTGGATCCAGAGCTGTGGCAGAAGTGATGCTTAATTTGGTCTTACCTTGAACACCTAATTCTTTTGTGCCCTCTAACAAACAGAAGTAATCCCCCAGTATGCTTTTTAGTTAGTCCCTTGATATCAGCAGGCTTTGGGATGCCCCAGCCATTGCTTTCTCTTCTGCAATAGCATTTCTTCCACAAATTGCTGGGGAAGTGGTAAAGTGCTGTTATTTCTCTACATTATCTCAGTACCAACCTACAAAAGAGGATGCACCATTAACTGGCCAAATGGAACTTAGATCCTTTCAGGCTGCTATGATAAATAAATTATTTTTAACCCTAGACACTAAAGCCTGCCTTTAAATTTAGCAATACCATTTAAAATACCTTTTTGCTATTTGCAATTTAGGCAGGATAGTTTAATGGCAGTTTTAGATGACAATTGCAAAGTTATAGTCAAGGTAAAAATTACTACCAGAACAGATGTCCTAGGTGTGTAACAGACTTTTGATTCCAGTGTGATCCATAAAAGGGTGAAGGTGTAAAACTAAAAAGCAACTGGAGAAGTTTGGGAAGGAAAACAGGGAAGCAATCACCAATCTTTGCAGAACCTGTTGAGCAATAATTATCAGGGGTTCAAATAACATGCTCTTCCAAATGGTTTGTTCATTCATGGCCACAGAGATTTAAAACTGATACCCACAATTGCTGCAATCATGCTCAACGTGTACTTTTCAATAGTGTTTTAGTACTGGCATATTTTTAATATCAGATGACAAGTAGATTCACATGAGACAGAGCTGGAAAGAGCATCTTTCCCCTGCTGAAGAGTTCAACACTTTTATATGTAACTGTTTAAAGCTGAAAGGTAAAGGGTAGCTGAGGTTATTGAAGAAATCTGCTGTCTTTTTCCCCACAGGGTAACATTCAAACATGACAACTAGAACATCAGCTTCTAGTTCAAACCTTCTGGGGAGTGGCATTTGCTCAAAACTTGAAGGAATAGGGAGTAATGACAAAAAAAAAGACCCCTAAATTTATATGCAATATGGAAACTAAAAATCAAAATATTCATAATTGATAAATGAAAAATGTTCTGATGCAGACACCTACTACAGTTAAAATACTTGGAGCAGTTTAACAGATACATTTGGACATTTAGATGCTATTTGACCTGTTTCTTATCATCAATGTTAAAATACTTAATACAAAACCCAAACAAACCACAGACACATTCAATAGTGTGTTGGGTTTCCTGCAGTTGGGAGCCCCTCTAGCTGCGTTTCATAGTTGCATATGAGATTATGAACAAACTCGGAGGGCTGAAAAATAAGTTCTTAAATGTGCTGCTCACATGCACTCATTTGAGAAATAAAACCAGTGCGCAGACTTCAAAGCAAGCAAGGACTTGAAATATTAAGAAAAAAAAGATTATTTCATCCAGCTTTCACTGTTATGTGTGGTGTAATGTATCATTCTGAAAGGATGACTTCACAGGTATAAATCAGCGAAACTGCTCTAATTACAACATATAATCTTTGAGGAAGAATCTGGGAAACGTCAGTTAGAAACAAGACTCTGGGGAAAAAGTAATGATAAGAAATGGCCTGGAATGAACTAGAATAGTCACCCAATGATCTGAAGATGGAACCCTCAGAAATTGTTGAGATTTTTGTTTAAGTCAGACTTATTGACCAGGGTTCATTACATGCTATATTGTCCCAAGGAGAAGGCTGGTCATGCATAAAAGCATTTCTGTTAATGGTATAAGCCCATCAAAATAAAAAGTAAAACCCCCCTGCTAATAAAGAAAAAGGCGTGCTTCTGTGGTTTAAAGTTAATTGAGATTTTCCAGTGGGAAATTCAAAGCAGGACTTTATAGAATGATTAAAGACATCTGAATTCTCTTTGCTTACGTCCAGTGGAAGCTCTAGGGATTCATAAGAAATTAAATGGTAGGTGATGGCAGTAGATCTGGGTGAAGTCTCCAGCAGTGTCTTCAATGGAGAGTGACTGTATCACTAACACATCTTTGCAGTAAGATCATATTTGGGGGCCAGGTGTGTATGTGTTGTTGCAAACAATCTTCGCATTCTATTTTTGCAATAGTCATTAATCACTAATTTTAACTTCTTAAAGCAAAAGACTTCTTGGCTATCAACAAAAATTGCTAAAATTCTGAATTACATTTTTTTCTCTTTTTTTATTTTTCTAGTTTTTCTTAAGTCATAGTTGAATATCTAATTTCTTGCTCGAGTAATTAAACTGTTGTGAAATAAGGCAGGTAACTGATGGCTCCTGCTTGCTCCTATCACACAGGTGTGTTGATGCAGCAGTCCTGCTATGTCTACATGCTCAGTGCTCTTTAGGCTCTTCTTTCTCCCTGTTGGTACAGCAACCTGATGGTAAAGCTGTAGAAGACCCAGGTTAAGGCAATTAAATCTACTAACATAGAGTTTCTTCCCTCACCAAAGTATACACACATTTTGCCCAGAGCTGAAATTTTGTATTTTGGAGTCTTTGAATTAAAGAGAAGCTTATTTAAATATATGGACTGCTTTGGTTATGGTTTTGGGTTTTTTTTTTGTTTTTTTTTTGTGGCAACATGTCTTCTCTCCAATATTTGCAAACCATGCCAAGGTTTTCAGAACAAGCATAGTTATGCTGATCCCAGTTTAGGAGACCTTTTCATAAAGGGAAGAAGCAGTAGCAGTAAACAGTTTTACAAAACTGCATTTACAGGAAACATTTTATAGGATTCTAAAATTAAACTTGATTGAGGGCATTTGTTAAAGTGCTAAACAAATTAGAAGAACTTAATAGAATATTTTAAGCACTTTAAAAGGAAGAAAACAGATCTTTCCCCTTGTGCAGTCATCTTGAAAAGCCTTTTAAATAAATAATGCTATGACATTTGATATAATTAGGTTCAAAACCTATCATGAAATGGTATCCATTTAAGGGCTTCTATTTAACAAACTATCAGGGCTTTAGATTAGGGGAAGAGAATTCTGATGAACAATTAAACAAATGTCATCTCTTTACTCAATCCACTTTTATTTGTTTAGTGAAGAAAACATTAATGGAAATACAGATACATTAGGACATTATGATAACTAGTACATTAATAATGCAAATAGCTTAAGAAGGTTAATTACTTCTCAAATGAGTAGTTATTGTGTACTGTTCTTCCTTTACAAAATACACCAACTCATTCAAAGATAAAAGCAATTCCTTTTTTTTTTTGGTCTGCAGCTATTATTGAAATATACATAAGCATTTTGACCTGTTGGGTTTGAAAACAATTATCAGTCAACAATTACAGGCTGAAGTCCAACATTCAAAGATCAGGAATACATTATCAGTGAAAAATGTTTAGCCTTTATGCAGCATCAAAACCAGACAATTATTTCTGTGACTGCTAAAACATGCCTCTCCCCAAAAGGCCTAAACAGAAACACCATATTTGAATTTCAGATGATTATTGCTGCTCTTGAAGACAATTAAACCATAATAACTGCTCCCTTGGTTTGCATGAATGCATTCTCTCAGTTGTTTTAACATTGTTTGAGATCCAACATACGAAGTCAACTGTCTCTGTTAGATTCAGATAAATAACTGAGTTGAATTTCTGGTTTAAACCAAAGTATAACTGTTTGATAAATGAGATTTCAACATATCTACCCTTTTATTAATTACTCACAATAAGAAAAAAGTTTCAGTGTATCCTGCCACAGAGCAGAGCAAAAGTCATGTTCTGTTGCAGTGAGATCAGCATTTGATGGAACAAGTCATAAAGTGAAATTATATGCAAGTTTCCAAAGGAAGCTCACTTTCAGAATTATTATTTACTCTTAGCTTTGTAATCACTGTTTTTGGCTTCAACCAAGGTAGGAACCAAGGTCACAATGATTCCTGCAGTTACTAATCAAATGTGAGATGGAAAAATCTCCCATCCAAGCTGGCTGTTGTCCTTTTGCAGAGGACATTCTTGCAAATTACTGTTCTTTCTGTAGTCCTTACTGTATATTCCTAGTTATTTTCTCCATTGAAAGCTCAGTTTTCCTTATTTTGGTCCACCTATCAGTTAAGTTTGCAAGCAGTGCCACTGAAGTGACATATTTAGGTATTTTCCTAACACAGTCTCACGCTCCAGTAAACAGGTACGAGCTGGGCTCTTGATGAGCACTGAGCTCTTCAACCTCCACAAGACCTTTCACCGCTCAGGGCTGATGACAGCAGTAAATGAACAAACTCTCCACTCAGAGGTGCAACCCTACACTACAAAATCTAGCTCTGAAACACTTCCAAGTAATTATAAATACTGCATTGGCTCAGCTCTGGGGTCAGGATTGTTGTTAGAATAGACATAATTACTGACATCTACGCAGGGTTGGGAATGCTCTGCAAGCTGGTTCAGTACCTTGGAAAACAGGAGTTTGATCCTCTTCAACACTTCAGAAAAACATGCACAATGCATATCAATATTCCGCACTAACAATAACAAAAATTACCCCTGATCGTTGCTGTACCTAATAGCAGCTGTTAATATAACAACCTTCATGGATCAGTTCAAATTACACATTCTTATACATTTTTCTATGATGATTTTTTTCCACATTTTTTAATTGTGGATCCTGAGATGTCCTGCATTCTGCTAACAAGATGCATTTTGTGCATGTTTCAAATATTGACATATCTAAATCTGACTTTCTATGGCTCAAATAAGTTTAAAAGACCTGTTTTCTGCTATAGTGTCAAATATCTATAAATACCCTGTTCATTTTTCATACTAGGTCTTACTGTCATGTCCTCATTCCTTTTTTCAGAGAATTTCAGTCCCTGTATTTGAATATTGCATTGAAGAAGACAGTTTTGCAATTTGATAATGAATTATTATGGCATAACAGAATCCATTAGTTCTCCCCAAGTCTCCTTAACTCTAAGCTGTTGGCTGCTCTCTTTTTGCTGTCAAATATGAGAAAGTTCTTACATATGGGAAAAAATATTAAGTTTGAAAGATAAGTATGCTTGCTAAGTGAAGCTTCCTGTTTTGTTTCTCTAGCTTCTGGGTGTTAAAACCCTACTGGGAAGATCAGATAACCATCACAGAATCACCAGGTTGGAAGAGACCTTTAAGATCACCAAGTCCAACCCATGCCCTAACACTACCTCGACTAAACCATGGCAGTGAGTGCCACATCCAATCTTTATTTAAAGACATCCAGGGATGGTGACTCCACCACCTTCCCAGGCAGAGGATTCCAGAACTTTATCGCTCTTTCAGTAAAAACTTTTTCCTAACATCCAACCTAAATGACAACAATGACTCACCTAAGGGGAAGATTTTTGTTCACTTTTTGTAGGAAAAAAAATGCTGTAAAAGCACTCTTTCTGAAGTAAAAAATATTTTTGTATTTCCTATAACATAGCATTTTCACAACATTTTGTCATTTTGTTTTCATTTTAGGGTTAGGTTGTACACTAACACTGATACTGTAATCACCAGATATATTTAAACAGTAGGATTTTGTGATACTGATATGAAATGTGAACATGGCCCCCTCTCTCCAAGACCACATATCCATTTAGGACTTTGTACTCACTATTAAACAGTTCCCAAGTTCTCTTGCTAGGTTTCAGATTTGTAGTTTTTCAACAGAAGAAAACCATGTAGCAACACTGGTGACTATTTTCAGGTACAGCTAAAAGATATTTTCAACAGTTGTAAATTCTACTCATACTTTTTTTTGGGTTTTAAATATTAAAAGAAAGAAAGAAAAATGGTCATTATTAACACGACATTGGAAAGAAAATGAGTTCATAAATATTTTTTGCTATCACTTAGTTATAGCATTCTATTTCTATTCCCTGTGGAAGTAGTATTAACACTGAGCATAATTTTTGAGCCACAGAACCTATGCAGCAGAGATAAGGCTGCAGTCCCAGGAGCTGCTGCCCAGCTCCACCGTACATCACCCTGATGAATCCTAACCATTTATATCCTGCTCTTTACCAGTTACTGTAAGCAAGGGCAGTTAGTTTGGCCTTACTGGAACTGGGCAACAGACCCATCTCTCATATTATAGATTACCCTGCCTCACAATCCCATGATAAATGTGCTGCAATTTCTTTATACATTATTTATTTAGTTTGTTTCTACTCTCTGGATCTAAAAATTTGGTATCAAATTTCTAAAATTTTCTCTTAAACTTTATGTACATGTATTTACTAGGATAGGGGAAATAACACTTGAACAGTCTGTTGTAGGTGAAAAAGTAAAAGCTTTTTGATTTTTGCTTTCTCATACCAGGAAAAATGAAAAGAAGCAAACAACATACCTTGAAAAGTCACACGTTTTCATTAACTATAATTTTTTTAACAAAGAAACCTAGATTTTTTTTTTTTAAATAGAAGATAATTTCTTGAATAGGTGGTTTATTCAAATCTGTCTTAGGTCACAGGAGGCTCAGGAATTATTGATTCAGTCAGCTACTGCCTTCATTGTTCACTGCTCAAAACGAGCTCTTCATTGCCTGAGGTTGGTCACCGAGGTCATCCGATGCCATTTATAAACTATCAGCAGAACACCCAGAGTTTCAGAGGTTTTGTGCATTCCTGGAATGAAAACTCGTTTGAAATCTACACAAAGTTGCCTAATTTCTTTTCCCAATTCTAAGTGTTTGGATCCTGTTTTAAATGCTATTGTATTTAATTAAAATTCCCCACTGATTCCAGTGAGATTGTATCGAGTCAAAACTGGTTACCATTTAAAAGCACCAAGGCTCAGAGGAGGCAAAAGGAGGGACTCACAAGTATTTTCAAAATGGTTTTAAAAACCAAAGTCTCAATTAGGCGGTTGTATTCGTCCATTCCCAATCCCCAGCTCACTAAGAAATTTCAGTTTATCAGCAGAAGCATACAGAAATGTATGCCTGTGCTTTAATCAGCACAATCCACTCCTCATTCCATTCACACTTCCCTATAAGAGGTGTACTCGTCCCCTTAACGTATACGTTTGGCAGGAGCAGAATGCAGCTTTGGGGGAGTAGAAATTACAGAGCAGCTCAAAGGTTTGTATTTTAAAAAGAGCTTGTGCTTATGGTCTTATACCCATCGAGCCTGCTTTTTAACTGAGCCTGCCAGCAGCACTACTGGAACCAAGGGCCAGTTAGCAAGTCTATTGTAAAGGATGCTTTTGAGAGTCTACATGTAAGAATTCACCCCGAGATGAAATTTGGCATCAAAGGCCCTGGCATAAAGCTCTCTTAAAATGGCACTAGTGCAGAAGAAAATAATTTCAGATCTAATTCAATATTTCAATGGGGAACTGCAGAAAGTGTTCAAATCTGATGAAAATCTGGCTTTTATAATATTGTCTCCAGGAAGATGTCTGATAGAAAAGTTTCAGTGCCAAGCAAGAACAGAATTATCCTCCATTTAGAAGGAAGTAAATAGATCATTTCTCTCTGACCTCCAAAGAGGAAGGACTATTCTCTCCACACGGCAGTGAAATGTAATAAAAAGAATGATACACTTGGGATCCGTTCTACCAACAAAAAGCTACTGAGCACACTAACAGCATAGATAATCAAGGTAGTTGCATGAAAAATGAGAAATTTAAAGGATTGCTGGGAATGGGCCAGTAAGGAAAAAGGCTTACAGACTAGCTAGGGGCAGTGAGTATAATTTAATATATTTCTGGCAGAAAACAAATAAGAAAATACTCATCTACAATTACACAAGATGTCATCTCTTTTGAACTAGCGTTTGCAGAATCTATTTGTAAATACTGCTGTGTTTTCTCCTTGCCTGCACCCCTATACCAGCACAAAGCCTTTGCTCTACTCTACCATTGATAACACATACACTAAAAAGTTCAGGAAAGATTAACATACTTTCAAATAGGGTAATATTTCACATTTCCACTACACTGCACATTATTTGCAATTTCATTCAGAAAGACATGGATAAAATAAACATTTGGAATTTTGAGATCAATGAGGCTTTTTTTTGCAGCGCTGTGCAAGAGCATCATGGTTTTGCTCCAGGAAAATCCTAGTGGCTGTAGTTTCCAGGCTCTCCCTGCCCTTGGAAAGTTGATCCTTACTGGGTTGCTGCCAGGTGCAGTTCATTTGTCTGGATTAGTTTTATGGAGGTAGCCCAGGCCCTACACCTCCCACACACGTAGACAGTTGAAATGCATATTCCAAAGGACAGCATCCGTCTTTGTGCCAATCCATTAGGTCTGACTTTTCTCTGGAGATTGTTAGAAAGACAGCTGATCCATATGAAACATGGAGAATGCTCACCTGAGTCCCTCCTGTCACACCATGAGGATTTGGGCACTGCCTGGTCACCTGCTCACCAGACCCAACACCAGGTTCTCCTGTGCACACCAGAGCATGCTCTACAGGATTGCACCCTGTGTTTGGTGTTCATAGTAGGGTTTGGTCCTGTCTCAAACCCTTCTCTGAGTGTTTTTCTTGGAAAACAGAAGTTCTAGTTTAAGTAATCCCAGCTGCTGATTTCAGTGGGGTCTGCCTGAGCAGAGTGAATTGTGCTCACAGTGTTTATATAAGTGGGAAAGATTCTACTGATTTCTCTTAAAAGAGCTTACCTAGACCCACGAAAACATTATACTGCATGAGCTAATTAAGTCAGTGCTTTCATATCCTGTTTGTTAACACAAGACTGTGTGTTCCTTAGTCCGTGCTAATTCATCCTGTGGTAGGTGTTCACCGTGGGAGCTAATGCTTTAGCAAGTCATTATTCAGCATCAAAGTTTTCTCACGATTATAACCAAAAGATAAAGCATGTAAACTCCAGTGTAAAGCACTGATATATTAAATTAATATCTCAGATTAACAGTGCCATCAAACATCGGTGTTGTATCAAAATCCTTAACATATGTAGGCCAGTTGCCATGGAGATGGCAAAGTTTCAGAATTATTTCGTAGTAATGACAACATCTTTAGAACCTAAGTGCTTCCAAGTAGTTTATAATGTTGAATAAAGAGGGAGAAAAATGGCAATTGCTATTCTTGATACAAGTTACAAGATACCTGATATTCTGAGCATGTGTTTCAAGAAGAAAACAAATATTAGCAGTTTCTTTACAAATACCAATGGCATATTTTGTTTACAGAGCCCCAGCTTTTGCAGTGAGCAGTATAGTCCATACTGCTTTGAATTTAAGGTGTTCAATACCTATAATGTCTGGGGTTTTTGCAATTTTCTCAGCTCTACATATGCACTTTTCTTCAATAGGGATGAAAACAACCATCAACAAACTGCTTGCCAGCAGTCTGAGTAAAAAACTTACTTAGTAGCTCATGAGGCTTAAGACATCACATTTGATGCTGGCAACAGGTGTAATATCCTACTTAAGCTGTGTTCCTCTTGACCAAACATTAGCATCCTTTTAGAGGAAGAAAATATGTTCTGTAAGTCTGTTGTCTTCTGTGGATCAGACTGAAAGTGTTGATTGCAATCACTGATAATTTGAGGGAATTTCTGAGAGGTCAACATGACATTTTTCTGTACTCTGACTGGCTGAACCTTATCTTATGTCCATTCATCCATACTCTGTATCTTTGCAAAGCAAGCAACATAAGTGCCTTTATTGCAAATTACAGCCAAATCCACTGAATTTGCTAGACCTGTGAAACAGGAACTCTGACATGAGTGGAGAACTGATCCCCCTAGTACCTTCCTAATTTTATCAACAGTGATTTTCTTTTCTGTCACTCGAAAAAAATATAATATAAACTAAAAAGGGAAAAAGGAGAAGCAGAAAACAAATTCTGTCAACCAAACCCCTACAGTTTGATTTTATATTATGAAGTACAGTGATATTCAGTACAAGTTAATGGAAGAATCTTATAAGGGGCAGTTTGACTGCAACACCATCCAAGATATGCAACAAGCAAAAGGCTGAATTGTTGATGCACATTTTAATGGACAGAAATCTGCAGCAATTACTATTTATCTATGAGTTCGTTATTATTCTATGTAAAACAAAAAGATATAGGTGAGCCAGTTCCTGTTTTCCTCTAGTAAAAGACTGACACAATAGTTAGTTCCATTAATATGAGCTTTTCAGTGAAACTTGAGGAAGTGCAGAATTATGAAACCTCATGGTCTTGGCATAACTTTGACTGAAAGGAAGTTTAACCTTCAGGGGTTTTGAAAAGCACTGGCCCAACAGTTACCAGAGGCTTAAATTCAATGTCATTTTTGGGGGGGAGGAAAGCACCTATTAATCTGCATCTATTCTAGAATTAAAAGTAAATTATAACTGTTGTAGAGTCTGTCTATATTTCCACAACTTCTGTGAGAGCAAAAGCAATCCACAGCTTCATGAAAGAATAATTGCACCCATCTTTTGTGAAAGGAGTTGATATTGAGAGGTATTTGGGTTTGGGAGAACACAGTTACAGGAAGCAAATTCAGAAATGAAACACTAAAACATCTCATTTCACCAGAGAAAGCCAAATCAGAAGGGAACATTTCCAACCTAAGTTCATGCCATTGTTAGCGGAAATACCCTGTGCATTTTAGCAACCACATATGCATAGTCCATGGGGACTTTTCCAGTTACATGTGGGGGGTTTTGCCCCTATGTCTGTCAGATAAATCAAAGAACCAAGTGAAAATCTAGTACTCAGGAACACTATTATATTATGTCACACCCCCTGGAGGGTTGCAGGCTTGTAATGAAATGAATAAATTACAAGGAAGCAGCTTGATATCCTGAAAGTTGTACCCGTCCTTTAGGAAAAGCATGTCAGGGTAAATTCCATTTAATTACACTGAGCACAAGCTAAAAAAAACCCCCAAAGATAAAAAATAAAATTCAAGCATTATCTTTTTTGTCGGACGCTCCAAGTGTGTAATAGTGCATTGACCTCATTTACTGCTGCATTACTTCATTACATTGTAACTCCACAGAAGTGACAATGAAATGGATTTCAATCAGCAGAAAACTAGAGCAACAGTGTTTAACTAGGCTCACATCTCAATACTTAAAAATGGCCCATGGACAAAACTAGCTAAGGGTTGATTACTACATTAATGTAAACTCAAGCATTGCTGACAGTTTTTGCTCCTGCATGTATAGGCTTCTACAGAAACAAAAGCACCTGGCAGTTCCCCATAACCAGTAGTTTGAAATTTTAAAGCAATTAGCACAGCAGGAGAATGCACACAATAACCAAGTGGTTTCCACATGTTAACTTTCCCATAAAGTAGACAACAGCTATAATTTTCTCTTATTTTTTACAGTAGTATTTCAAATCAAATGCCAAGAAAACGTACGGCAGACCTTGTTTTAATTTAACCTGAGTCTCGCAGTGGAGTTACTTCATTAGCTTCACTGAAGTTCTTGATAATTAACATCTGTGTTTAGGAAAAAATGTTTGCTTTTCCAAATGTGGGCTTTGTTCAGAGTTTTATGTCGGGAACGTGAGAAGTTACCCCATACCTCCTTTTCAAACAGTGCTACAGCTGCTGGTAACTTAACAAAGGGGCAAAGACACATGCTGTAATACAAATACTTCATAATGCTACAAAATACTAAAACAACACCAGCCAAGTGTGCTGCTCTAGACAAGAAAATTATGCCATGTCATCTTCAGCACCATTTCTGGGCAACAGCCCTGTGTAACGTCAAAGGCCAGCCATTGATAGCTTTATAGCAAACATTAAAAATAAAATCAGCTCACAACAGACTGACGTGTGTAGGAACCTGCTATTCACACCACTCACAGGCAAGTAAGGGGAGGATCTTCCAGGCACCTTATATTTAGATTTAACCAGTTCCCACTGAAATCAGCAGAGAGATAACTGACTTCAACAGAAGCCAGTTAAAGCCATCAGGTTGTTCTCCTGTCCTTGTGCCCTATCGTAATAAAAAAAGAGGACTTTGGTAGAAGTTAGTCTTTGCCATGGGGAAAAAAAAAGGAAGAGGTATTGTAAAACCACTTACGTTGCTTACAGGAACTGGACTGTTTCCACTGAGGAAGAAGGGAACTGAAAGAATCAAGAAAAAACTTTGAATACTGCATCTCTATGGTTTCAGCTTGCCCAGCTTGATTGCAGAGCCACCTTCTGGTTTCAAAGAACAATTTCATACTTGATGACAGTAAGAATGTATGTGTGTATGTGTGTGTGTGTGTGCGCTCGTATACTTTAGTTATGCATTTGGAAGAGTTTCAATTCACTGCTTTTAGCCATGGTATAAAAACAATACAGGAAAGAAACAGTTCTGAATCCAAATAGCCCAGTGACACATTTGGATATCAAACAAACTCTACCTTGGGCTCTTAGGACCGTTTATGGTTGTATAAGAAACTGAAACTGCAAACATGAACCTTGAGAAGTGGTGAAACCACAATGATAGGAGTCAATAGAAACAGGATGGTAACAGCGCTGGATAGATCCTCTTTCCACAGTGCATTTCCTCGCTGGTTTGACTTCTAATACTGTTACTTTCTGAAACACAGAACCACCTCATTAGTTCCATTTTCTTGATTTCTGACCATTCTCTGGTTTGGGTTGATTGCTGTAGGTTTTAGCTAATACAGCATGACAGTTTGAACTGATTACAGAGTTAGAGGTGTCTGCCAAATGATTATAGTCCAGAAAGAAAACTAATCATACAGCATCTCAAGCCAAGCATGGGTGTTATAATGTCACTCTAGCTTGCAATAGGCTTTTCTTACAGTTGTGTGATTAGAGATGGCTGATCTGATCCCAGTATAGGCCTCGCCTCATTGTATTTCAGACAGACCAAGGATTACAAAGGCAAGGAGTGAGCAATTTCTCAGTGGCATCATTATGAGACATGAGAGGGAAATACTAAAGAAAAAAAAATTATAGCAAAAACCCTCTTAGTTTTCCATTTTGAAATGAAGAGGCTTCCACACTTTTGAAGATGCATGAGCAAGAGCTTGATCCCCATCTCAGAAAATCAGAGATCCTGTGGCTCGCTGTGGCTCAGAGGAAGAAATGAGCCCCTCATAACTGACAGCTTAATCTGCACCTTCCACATTCCAGATAACTGCTCTAATCACAGAGCACCTCATTTATCTTGGAGCTGTTCCAGGCTCTATAAGCAATTTCATTCCCATTAGAGCAATGATGTGAACCTTCATCTGCCACCTACATGTCAGGCAAGATTCCTAACCACAAGACTCCCGAATTCTTTCCCTTTTATTCAGAATGCAGCATTATTTATAGAAACTTGAACAAGTCCAACAGAAGTAACAGCAAGGACAAGATGAACTCTTCAGCCTCTAGACAGCAGATTCGAACTTTTCTATACATACATGCCAAGCAATATACAAAGCACTTGGCATGGAAGCCTCTTTCTCCCAAACAGAATTTGAAATTTCAATAGTGGTTAACGGCATTCATTATTTAAATTAGCATTTTTTCAAGTTCTTTTTTTGTTGGTAAGCTGGCAAGAAAACATTTACTCCTGAAATGTGGTCCTCAGTGTAAATGAGGTCAGTGATGTGGCACAAGACAGGACAAATGTACACAGGAAGGCAGCTCCCACATTCTCCACTAAGAATCCCTCAGGTTCAGTGGCTGATCCTCAGGCAGTTCATAACATTAAGTCCAATGCTGCTTCCTTAGCAACTCCACAGCCATCAGGGACTTAAAGTTATTAAAATCTGAGTTTTATGAAAGACGTAAATCTTAAATTCAATAGTACCTAAGCCAGGTACTATTGAAATCAATGGTGGAGCCTGCTCCTATTTAGCAAGGCTAAATTCTAACAGCCATAAAACATACCCTGGTTGCATTTTCAGTGTTCCTGTTCTTTACATTATATACACACAGACACACAAGTTTATAAGGATGCAAATGTTTTCAAAAAAACCCTTTGAAATGTTTTTGGTATCTGATAAAGAACAGATCGCTTTTCATAATTATTTTTATTTTTAAATTTCTATATTGTTTTGATGTTTAGCTGCTGCTGTGAGACAGCTTTACAAACCTTCTGCTTTTATGTTCACAGGAGCACAGTTGAACTATTTAGTTCACATTACATTGATTGCTTCTGAATAGAGGACTTTTGAAGTAACATTTTAAACCTGTTTGATATTTAAAAAAACCAAAGTCCTGTGTGTGCTATCTTCATAGTAGAGACTTTGAAATTATTTCCTGAGAATAATTAAAACAAGTTAAATTATTTATAACTGTAAAACCAAAACAAAACACATTCTGTTAGGTCTTTTGGATCAGTATCTAACAGGAATGTTTTGTTCTCTGAAAGTGTCCTTCACACTGCTTGCTCTTAGAGAGCAAAACAAATACTATTTATGAATAAAAATAAGATTTTCTTTAATGGTCCATAATTCTTTACCTGTATTTCTGCTCAGCAGCGAATTCTACAAGCTGTACCAAAAGTTAGAACAACAAAGCATTTCTTGAAGACACACAGGTATGTGAGTATGCAGGGTTTATATATGTACAATAAAGGCCCTGCTTTTTGTTAGAGAACGGGTTTTTTTCCAAAAGGTAGCATAAAACTCATCAAGAGCTCAGTTAAAATGAGTGGGGAAATGCTGGAGTGCTGTATGGAAGATTTTCATTCTTTTCCTGTGAAACCCACTGGATAATACATTACTGAAAAAAACCACTTCAAAGTAACATTTTGGATGCTCAGCCCATGTTCCTCTATAGCTGTTTTTAAAGGAACCAGTAGTGGCTTCGTTTCTTAGCTTTTTTTAGTTCGTTTTCCCAAAACTTCAAGTGGAAAATAATACAAAGGGGAGGAAAAAACAAGAAAAATGAAAAAAAAAGGAAAAATAAATTCTCAAATAATAATATCAGGCATGCGCAAAAAAAATCTACACTTGCAAGTGTAAATGGTAAAGAAAGAAAATAAGATCAAAAGCACCTTTATAGTTACAAAATTGATTCGTTTATCTCCTCTATATAAAAGCAATATTTCCACACATTTCTAATCAGTAAATAGTGTCTTTATTTACAAGCAGAGTGTTTACTACAACTTAAAGTAATCAATATTCATAATATTAATTTTATTTTATGCTAGATTGATTATTAATTTCAGTTTCTTTTTCTCATCAGAGGTTGTTCCTCTCTCATTTTTACTTGGAAAATCAGAGAAGTGGAATCAGAGTGGATGAATCTATGAGATAGATGAGTGAATTAGACAGAATAATTTGTCAAGACACAGAAATATCACTTCTTCCAGGGAGTGATATACAAATTATTGTAAGTTATAGTGGCCTAAGAGAATATACTTCATGACTTTTCCTCTGATGTGATTTGTGCTGTGATGTGATTTGAAAAGAAAATAAATTATCAGTCTCTTGAAAGAAAAACAACTCTGATTGGGGGCATGTTTTTGATTACTAGGCGCCTTATTCATTTAAGCAATTGTCCTCTAAAATGAAGGAAGACTTGAGGAAATGGAGTTACAGGAGAAAGTCCTGATAGAAGGAGGGGTAAGGAGAGCACTGCAGCATCCCTTGTCCATGGGAATAAGGAGCCATGGAGAAGACCTGCACTTGGAACTCATCAATACAGACTTGTAAGCATAAATTGCTACCGGCAGCGTGCCGTGCAAAGGTTTATTTTTATATGCTGCTCTGAGACTAGAAACAGGATATTTCCTCCATGGATATGTCCACAAACTAGCCATTCTCAGAGTTTTGGCACTGATTTCTAAATATCATACATGTCTTAGGTTTCCTTCTACCCATTCAGAGGAAGACATTTGACAAAAAATAGTGAAACCTTTTTTCCCATAACTTGACACCTCACAGTACCTGTCTAGAATCATGAATTTTCAGTAACACGTATAGTCAAAACTCATGACCAATTACAGTGAAGACGTGTAGAAACCCAAGATGTAACAAAAACAGAAAAAGAAAACCAAAGGGTTTCCCAATTTGCACAGAGGTGTAAATTACTTGTTCTGAAATACACTAATATGAAACTGTTATTTTCAGCCTGCTAAGATATGACTCTTATGTACCCAGATCAGTGAGGAGCAAGGAAGCTGCTCTTTTTTTTAGAAAGGGATTATAAAATGCTGTAACACTGAAAGCAAGGGGTTAAAACACCTGGTCTAGCCAAAGGGTTTCCCAGAAAGATGGTAATACCTTGAATAACTGTCTTGTGCAGGATTCTTGTGCAAGAAATCAATGTTAATTCAAGACAAAATAAAAAGCTCTTAAAGTTACACTCGCTTGGGAAAATCTTCCAAAAAAAAAATCTTTGTAAGTTTGCATATATAATTCAATATTATATTTAATTTGACTTTAAGCCCACATTTCAACTGAAGCATATGTTTAAATGCCTTGTGTCAATAAAGATAGACTTAAATATATGCTTAAGTGCTTTCCTGAAATTGGATTTATGCCACAAATTATTCCTTAGATTATTACATTGAAACAAGTTTCTAATTATAATGTATTACCAGTTCTGTTGTCTATTTTCCTGCTCCATTTAATCAGTCTGGAAGGAAAGCTATTGTGGTAATTTCATCTTTTGTTGTAGATGGATGGGAATTAGAACAGAGGCCATAATCAGCTGTAAAATGGGGAAATCAGCATTCAGATCCAGGAACATTTACTCTAGGTCTTTCAGATTTTTTTAACTTCTTGTAAAGTCTGGTTCCATCAGTTACATAATCATCAAATCATACTGGTCACCTTTGGATGCTGTCATCCTTGTTCCCTTGTTTTTGGAACACTGCAACCATTATATGATGGCATTTTCCTCTTTTCTTGCTTCCTTAATGGCATTTCTGCCCATAGATCTTTACCATAATAGCATTGGAGCCTTCCTTGTACTTTGGTTTTAAAGTTATTTACACTGAACTGTTAATGCAAAGAAACAAAAGGAAATTACACTGCACAGATGACAACCTTGAAATTAAGAACTGGGAATAATCAAAGCCTTCAAATGAAAACCTTAGCCATTTCTCCTTAATGCACAATGAATTAAGGGCACTGGGTAAATTCCATCAATCTAATTAGGAAGTATTAGGTGATCTTCTTCATTAATCATCTCTTTAGTGATTTTCTATGAAATTAGTATTGAATTTTGTATAAAAGCAGTCTTTTTCTTCAAATTTTTCACACCTGCCTTCAGAGTGAGCAAGATGAATCATCTGCTCGCATGCCTGTACATCCAAGCATATGCACATACATACTTTTTCACAGCTGAGTAAGTCAAAACAGAGAGGTAGAAGGAGGTGGATCCTGAAGCTGGCCATGTCACAGAAACCATAGCATGACACAGAGCACATGTCCTTTGCCAAACATAGCCATTGGATTCAAAATCTGGAATGGCTCCCAAAGGAAAATAAGTCAGGTTGGAACAACTCCTTCCCGCAGCTCACTGAGTCAGAGAAATGGAGGGGGTGAGGTGTGATTATCTGAGAGATTCATCTGTGTCTGCATTTGATCTAAGATGGATCCCCGTGCTGCACCTCAGAAAGCATTAGGCAGAGGTTAGGCACAAACAAATATGCTCTTATAATTTTAGAAAAAAGCAAATCCTCTACTCATTTTTGAGTAAAGTTTATCACTAGTTCTCCTCTGCTGTTGTCAAGTTTTTAAAGCTTACTTCATTATCTATGTTCATGGAATCTTTATTCCAAATTGTACATTCCCATTTAAGCCAGATCCTTTAGGCAAATGAATGCTGTCACAGATCATTGTAGTTCATGTGCTTATGCAGAAGGCTAAATACCCCAGTAAATCAGAGATCAGGATATGTAAATGTCTTTTTTATGTCTCCCTCAGAGTTTCCATATACTGTCTGTAAAAAGCTACTTCAATTGAACCAGATCTAGAAATCACTGGATAGAGCTAATCAAAGATTTTGACTAAATGGGAAAATGCAGTTTCACCAACTTCTTTTATCAGATGATTGTTATTTACCTCTGAATCTTAAAAAATTCTTGTCAGAAGAATATTCAAATATTTTATTTTACTTTCTTAATTTGACTCATTGCTTTATGTATTTTTTTTCAGGTATTCATCAATGACATTTTGATAGGAAAACAATAAAACAGGATTTAACACTACAGTTTAATAAACATGATATATCACATTATGTGATTTAACCATAAGGTTTTTTTTCTGAATACTGCATAGGAATAATCAATATTCATATTTTTCTTTTCTACACAAGCCTATGTAGCTTTGCACCAAACTTCAGTCTAATTACTCTTAGGCAAATCCCTCTATTTGGACTGGCAGAGAAATTCTGTGATTTCAGCATTGGTTTCTATCTAGAGAGAATTTTAAAGGATTAATGTTTGAGAGAAATGAAAATTCAGAGGAAATATTTTATAGAGATGTCAATACAATTTTTTAACTCTGAGAAGTTCTACTATGGAACAGCCATTTGCACGAGGTTTTAGAAAACTGGACTTTCTAGTTTGGGAAGGAAGAAAGGGACTAACACCAACTCCCATACACTTGATAACGTGTTTGTAACAGTTTAGATTTTGTAGCATATACAAAATGATTTAACTGCCTGGATCCAATTAACTTTCTCAGTAGAATGAATTGGGAAAATAACATCATGGACAGGGCCTCCAGCCTAACAGTCACCATGCAGTGCATTTTACATAGGAAAAGGTTCACATTGGTTGTCCTTGTGCAGCTGGAAGGAGCAGTCGGCACCACAACTGCAAATGTGTGAAATCCACAAATGCTGAATGAAAAGAGTCAACCAGGGCATCAGATGGTCAAACACTGATTTGCCTCTGAGATTAAAACAAAGCCCTCAGAACAAAACGAAATGGCAGCTGGTGTTTGGAACAGGCAGGGACTGTGCAGCACATCCCAGGGAGCAGAATGTGTGCCTGAGAGTTGCCTGCTCCTGGATGTTTTAATGACCAACAGACCAATGTGCAGGAACTGCAACAGCGACACACTGGAAAGCACTGGCCCCAGGGGAGCAGGATGGAGCTGCCCCTGAATGCACAGGAGTGAACACAAGGGCACAACACCTGTGTGTCCGGGGAGAGGCTGCTGGGATCAGCAGAGAACACTGGAACTTCAGGCACCTGAGTGAAGACCTCAGACACATACCACTATCTCAGGTGAGACTATCATGGCAGGAAGTATTTTGAGATTTATCAGCACAGCCATTCAATTATCCTGAACCAAGTCCTAGAGCATGAAGAGTCCCAAGAGCAACAGCAATGAACGTTTCCTCTGCTCTCCCTTCCCATGGCTCACATAGGCTCTCTAATTAACACAGTCACATATTTTCATTTTCAAGTTGAAATACTGGAAAAATAGGTTTGTGTCTACACATACAGAAAATGCAGCATTAACATACCACTGGGATCCAAAAATACAAGTCTCGAACTGAAGGGGAGTGGCTTCTCTGTCCCTGGGATTTTAGGCTAATGAGAGAAGCTTCAGTGCACTTTACTGTAAGCTGATACCTGACCTAGGAGATTTGAAAGAATGATACAAGGCGGGTCAGATTTGGGGCACTGAACTCTGTGTAATCTGTTGGATAGCAAAATGAACATGAGTATGTGGAAACACCATCAGTAACTTACAGAAATATATATTTTTCCTTTAATAAAAGAAGTACATATACAATAGAGTTAATGTGCATTTCACTTGAGCCAAATTCATTTGTGCCAACTGCATGGAGAATTGCTTTCATTTAAGTCTTGTTGCTGAAAAAGCACATTCATTTTTTTTCCCAAAAGAAGTTTTTCACCCCTAACAAGCCAGTAATTTTAGAAAATTCCTGCAGCTTGTCAGTTTGACATTGTTTAATTTGCAACAAACTGTAAACAGAGTATAGAAAATGGAAACTCTAATAGAGACAGGCAGGAACAAACCATATTTTTGTCACTAGAAAATTCTGTGTGGCAAAAAATGAATCACATATCTTTGCATTTGTCCCTGTGACATAATGTTAAGTTTAATTACTTATGTGTGAAGCATCCCATTAGAAGGTATGCACCTAAAATAAATAAATGTTAGTTTAGTTAATTGCAGCTTAAATTCTAGTCAGTGACTGAGTATTCAGTACCCATTCATAGATGCTTCCAATTTATGTATTGAAAGTGTATAATGCTCCCATTTGCTTAAATGTCAAATGACAGAATGATCCCGATAAATACCATTTAAAACCAAGAAATACTCAGAAACCCCCCAAGTGTAGCTCAACAGTTTTTTTGAATCAAAATGCCTAAGTCAGTATGTAGGAGGAAAGCTTCATCTAGTTTAGATTTCCACTGAGGAGCTGGCCCTAAATTTGACTTATACATATTAGTGTTTCTTTTTCACCACAGCATTTATTATAGCACCCAGTCCTTCCAATTAGTCTCTATCAAATGATTTGCTAACCAAAGCCAGCCATGAAGGAAAACGTGTACTCATATTCCCTCAGGCAAGAAGTTTGCTGGAGGAAGAGCACTCCTAAAGTCTTTTAATATTTCCCTGTGTTTTTACCTTTAGCTTTCTCTGCTTGAGCTTGCTTTGACTAACATATAATATGGGTGAGAATGACATGAATACAATACTTGAGGCCACTGAAAAGTTTGGGAAAAAATTCTTACTTCCAAAACTATTTCAGTAACAGAGGCACTGATCATGAATACAAATAAACTGTAACAGATCCCCCAGGCAATTGTATGAAGAAGTGTACATATAAATATTTAGCTATTCATATCCAAAGTATCAAGAACAAAGATCTTGAGCTACAGCTGGTCATAAGATAAAATCATGAAATGGATCCTAGTTTATTTCCAATGCTTAGCCTTAGAAAGAACTTTGAGTGGCATCTCATGATGATACTGAGGCCTCAGAGGGTTTTAAAGATGTAAGGTAGACAAATGTAGCAGTAAGGTGTCCAAACAGGTAAAGATGGCACCTCTTTTGGGACCTCATTCAGAATCTTGTCACACTATTAGGACATACCACAAATACGCATCCAAGGTCTGTGTTGTGTATATTCCTTGGTAATCTGGAATATACGTTTTGCTTTCCCTTTTGCCTTTGCTTCCCCTACATTTACTTTCACTGAGTTTTGTGACATCAAGCTGCTAACATGCAATGGGCTAGATATAAAATGTATTGTCATTCATATTTCTCTTTCCCACTCAGCCTAAATTTTACCTGTCAACTTTTCCACTGTTGAAAATAAACCCTTTATGGCAAACAGAAATGTAATTAATTTGGAGAGCATAACAGAGTCATTGTTATCCCAATTCTTCAAGTAAATTAACAAGTTTAAGCATGCTGAATCAGGCAGTGACTCAACACACAGTTAAGTCAGGTTTAAACAAGTGCTAAGATAACTGTTTTCTAATTGGGGCCATTAAGAATAAATAAAACCAAAGGTAATAGGCAAGAGAAGACTACTAAGGGAAAGCAAGATGTGCACAAAAAGAACTTGTAAATAAATACTGAAACATGAAGAAAAACCTTTCTTGAATGGAAACAGTGACTACTAAGAAGAAAACAAAGAAGCAAAGACAAAGGAAAAGTACTTCAGTGAGATACAAAAAGAACCAAGCTTAAAAACGGACAAATTGCAGAGCAGAATCAAAATCAAACCATACTTTTGTAATTACTGTCAGTTTT
The DNA here is from genome assembly GCF_009650955.1 of Corvus moneduloides. Lineage (NCBI taxonomy): Eukaryota > Metazoa > Chordata > Aves > Passeriformes > Corvidae > Corvus > Corvus moneduloides. The sequence goes on from NC_045482.1 coordinate 9,452,219, forward strand.
TATTTAATCCAACCAATTATCTAAAATGTGATTCAAGCACACTTGACTTCAGTGAATTGCCTTCTATAACACTTTTATGTGTATCATTCTCAAAAGTCAAGTGTGCACTGATTGTCTGAAGTGCAATCAGTTACATTTCTAGAACGGTGGAGAGAGGAAAAAAGCCCCACACTTTTAAACCATCCATTTAGCATGAATTTACCTGGAGTTTGGGTGTGTTTGCCCTGCTCTCCTCTTGCCAAGCATTTCCCTGCTCAAGCTGGATGCACCAGGCCGCAGCTCAGGGCAGCCGTGTGTGGCATAGGCCAGCCTGGGCTGCTGGGCTGCCGAGCCCAAGGTCATCTCCTCTGCTGATGGAAGTCGGTGTGAAGAGAGCTGAAAGCAAGGGCTGGCCCCAGTTTTCCCTTGGGAGCTGCTTCTAAGCTACACTGCACCACCAGTCTGTCTCTGAACCTGGCTTCTGGCAGTGATCCTGACCCAGGGCTGCCATCCCCCCAGCTCCTTGCTAGAGAGGCCACAGCTCCCACCTGCCACAGAGGGACATTTGGTTCCTGGCTCCCTGTGCCTTGCAGAGCAGCCAGCCTTGCCAGGGGGAGTTTTGTGAGGTTGAGCAGCAGATCTGTACACACACATCTTCTAGAGCCCAGGATCTGCATAAAAGCACTGTGTGTCATTCTGATGGCCTGCAAAGCTTCCAGGGTGATGTTAGTCCATAGGTCCTGACTGCCATTAACCCTGGGCTCATCCTCTTCTGACCTTGCAGGCCCTGGTTACTTCAACAAGGGCAAGAGCCAGAGTCATGCTCATGAATTACTCTCCCTTTTCAGCCAGGTCACAAACTGGAGGCTTTGTGAGGTGAATACTCATCCTGACAAACTCTTGTTTTGGTGTCAGTCTTAAAATGTCATGAGCTCAAGGCATGAACTTATCATCAGGGAGCTCCATCCAGCCTGATTTTTCGAGTGCTTGGGCTAGGGCAGAAGCCACTTTTCCTTTGCTGAGAGGGGAACTGGGCTCATAACCATCAGACTTCTGAGCTGGGGCAGCATTTTCCGATGCACAGCCAGCATGTCATATGGTGTCAACAGAGTGTAGGAAAAGTGTATTTTATATGATGTGGAGAAAAAGCTGACTCAATGGCAAAGTCCTTGAGGACAGAAATCTGAGGATTTAACAGGGAGATACAGTAGCAGTGGAACAACTCTGTTGTTATGGCATCAAGATTTCCTCCACCTTCAGAATTTTAGTAAGGAGAACCTGGAAGAATTGCCCATTTCCCTAAAGCCCATCTTTCAATGGTTGTTGGGAAGCTATTCATGCAAATAGGGTTGTGCTTTCATTCCAGCTGATTTTACCTCTGAAGGTGCTGCAGGTGGCAATTCTTTGTGTCCTTTGATGAGAGAACAGACAGTGGCAGGTGTCCTGTGGCTCCCACTTGTAGGAAGAGCATAGAAGCAACAATCAGCCTGTGCAAAGCATTTGAAGGGCGGCTGCCAGCAGATGCATTTTGATCAGAGACAATGAGGGAGCACTTCCTAAGGCATTTTTCTTTGGGGATCTGTGAAGGAAATTGTCAAACATGGATGGATTTCCTACAAAGCTGCTTTTGTTTCTTTTCTCCCTCCCCCACAACTGGCATTCCTACAGGGAAGCCCAGGGGTGGGAATGGAGTGTGCATGTAATCAGTTCTGTAGATAATCGATAGACGGACGGTATCAGGAAATTAAACTAATATTTCTAGCAAGGCAAATGACAACATGAGTGCAGCATTTGGGTTTGAAAGATTGATGTAAACTTCAATAAGACAACAGCCGGGATTTTTCATAGTGACTTTACACCCTTCAAGTTTTGAGGGCCAGATTCCAGAGATATTAAGGCATTTGTTTTTCAGAAAAAAAAAAGAAAATAAAAATCAAACTCCTACAGATTACCTCCACAAGCACATTATATTATATTAATCTGAAAATAACATCCCTGGGCTGCTGGGACTTTTCCCATAAGTTTCACATGGATGACCTATGGATGCTTGGATGTTTAGCCTTATAAGGCTGTGCCACATTTTTCTTTCGAGTGCCTTTACTTTCTCTTCTATTTCTGGGATAAAACATTCCATCATTTTTACTATTTTAGTTTAATTTAGGTCAGAAGCATCTTTCTGGCACCTAATTCTAATTTCAAAATGTCAATGATTTTTTCAGACAGATGAGGGGTTTTTTTCATACCGTGATCACCCTTTCATGGGTGAAATTGTTAACAATATCATCTCTAACAATTAGGAGATTTATTTTTATGTCTCTGACAAGAAAATCGAACTTTAGATACTAAGATGGATGTCAAGTTCAAGTGATTATGTTGAGGATTTAATTCACACAAATCTAATCACTTTCTCTAGGTCAATTTTTGAACACTGTGCACAAAGTCTTGGTTTCAGTGTTACTCACATTTTCTGAATTCTCACAGTTCTGTTCCTGTGCTGGAGACGAGTATGAAGTCATATCCTAGGACAACCATCTTGCAGCCAAAACACCCCCTGTAAGCCTAAATATTTGCCCAGGAAGGAGGAAATATTTTTTCCCCCAGAAGATCATTTCTTCATTAATGATTCTATATTGGGGAAGTTAGAATTCCTCTTTAATTCTAGTATTCACCAAATTATTTCTGCTGAAGCAAAAACGACAGCTTTGGAAAACTTGTAATAAAAGTCTGATTCTGTGTGAATCTTTCTCTGCCTGAAACGAAAACACTCCAATGTGGGTCAAACTTGGTGTCGCAAGGAGACTAAGGGAGTGTGTGTTTCTGGCTTATTTGAATATTTTTCATGAAAGATATATGCTTAAATTCCACTAATTCACCCAGTGTTGCTTGTCACAGACCATGGTGACAAGAAGTGCAATACAGAGTTTGGACTTTTAAACAGCAATATTCTGCTGGTCCCACCTAGCACAGTCCTAGTACTCTGGAGAAAAGGTAAAATAACTCATCCTTGATCTTGCAAGCCTGCAGCAATATAAAAAAGTCATCCTGAATTAGAGGATATTCAAGAGTGCCTGAAGCACACTGGGAGGCACAAACCCAATAAAATAGCGTGTAAAAACAGTATTCTTGGAGCTGTGGAAGGAGGACAGGGAGATTTACCTTGCTACCAGATATTGAAATGTGCTGTGGGTTCCAGTGCCCTCTTGGGAAGGATGAGAGAGCAACAGAGCAATTAGGAGGTCTCAGAGCTGCTGGAGAGGACATGAAGTCCTATCTGAAAACCACATGCAAGTTCTTGTTGATTTTTGTAGTTTACTCTGGAAAAGTAGAGAAGAGTTTAGTGATAATAGGTAGGAGATTAATTCTAACACACCCTTTCCTAGTCCCTCTGCTCTAACAGAGATTGGTTACTTTTTCTCCTGCAAACAGAGTAAGGAGCCTTTTATTTCCCCCCCTTTCCTGAGGGGTGTGATAATATCCCCCTCACAGCACTTAGTTGACTGATAATGCAGAAGCTGTATAAAAGCAATCAGGTGATATGACACATTGAAAACAGGAGTCAAAGAAACACAGATAATGTTTTTCAAAGGCAGGTATAGTACCAGTTCAGGATACATTTCATTTTCGCATGAATTCCTCCCATTCAGAGCTGAAACTGAGAAAACAAGCTGCCATTAGAGAGGTCCCAGCTGTGTCAAGGTACAGTAACAACTAGAAGTCATGACTGTCCATGCCTCCACAGATGTGTCTCTGGGGTTTGCAGGACAGCAATGAGATCAGAAAATTATAAAAAGGGCCCACCAGAAAGTGCTGCAGCCAGCAAATGCCTCAGGCTTTTCCTGGGGACAAAGCAGCTCCTGTCACCCATGGCCAGCGTGACCTCTGCAGCACTTTTTGGTTGCAAATTTTCTCATGGGCTGTCACCTGTGTGGTGCAGCAGTGGAAGTTTTATACTTATGCATTCATTTGTGTTAAAACAGCAATAGCAGTGCAAAAAGTTTTACTGGTAATGCCAATAGAAATAACATTAAACTCCCCAAAACAAAACGTTAAACAAGAGCAGTGTTACCAGGTAATGTTCAAGCCAATTCACAAACCTTCTCTAATAGTGGAAAAGTGAAAGGTTTGTTGTGAAAAGCCTTTCTACGCTGTTGAAAATATCAATACCACATGCTGGGGTTGGAACTTTCCAAGAAACAAATATTGATTTCCCTCTTTCCTGGTGTACAAATGGCAGACAATGGCTTTCTGAACTCTGAATCTTTTAATTGTTTTAAGGCTGACAGATTCTGTTAGTATTGAATTTTTATTGTTTCATTGTTCTCCTGTTTTCTGCTGCCACTCACCCCCCACCCCTTTGAAACCTTTGGGGGCAGGTATTTTGCCTTTTCTTCTTCTTTTTTCTTTTTTTTTTTCCTTTTTTTTTCTTTTTTTATCTTTTTTTTTTTCCTTTTTTTTTTCCTTTTGTGTTAGAAAGACAAGCAAAGGAGTAGTTAAAATGAATGTAGTATTTGTACTGCAGTTCACTGTCAGGTCTGATTCATCTAATTTTAGTATTACCATAAGGAGCATTGTAGCAATTTCTTGGGAACACAAGGTACTAGTGATGATATAACATTCTTATTTAAAAAAAAATACACTCTGGAAAATCATGCTATAAAATACATGTTCGTTGTATAATAGTGAACTGTGGACATTCTACTTCAGTTCAATTGCTACAAACAGAAATCCTGCTTTAGAATCTGTAATTTCACCAATTTTACAACAAACATGAATGGCAAAATTGAAACAGAAAGCCAGAGGAATACATAGGCGCATGTGTCTCTAATGATCCAAATGCTAACCAAAAATTGGAGCAAAATGAAAAGGATTAGAGCAGAGTATTTTTTTTTCTTTAATTTTATTTTATGGAATAACCTCTATTCTTCAATACTAGGTATATATCATGTAAAGCTTAAAAAGTAGTTATTCATTGTCCTGAAGGTCACCCAGACACAGTAAGTTCATTTCATTTTCTTGACAAGAGATCCAGGCTTGTTATGTACTCTATGAAACATGACAGCGAGGGACTGTCCCTCCAATCCATTTCAAGCAAATATGATTTTCCCTCTGAAGAAGGGGGAGAGAGGAGGTGGCTGAATCTCATCCTGCTGTACCTGTGCTCATCCAGGGACAACAGCTAGAGGGAATGCACTGCAGAAGGGTCCACGTGAGTGAGAAATGGGTCAGAATGGATCAGTGTGCCAGCTCCTGGATCTGGCCGTGTCATGCTCACAAGGCTGGTGGCAGCACAGTGGCAGCAAGTTGGACAAGCCCCAGGCTTGTCCCCAGGGCCTGTGCTGACACCCACAGGTGTCACAGAAAATCCCCTTCTCCTTCAAACAGAAAGTGTGACCCTGTGCTTTACTGTGATGCCAGTAGCTTATAATATATATTAAGAATAAAGTATTTTGATATTTCATTTGAATGCCATAGTTACTTATTCGCCTTTCATGCAACATCTTTGCTAGTCTTATTTCTTTTCTTATGACACTTTCATTCCAGCCAAATGATCCATGATCCTTCTCATTTTTTGTTTATCTGGACACACCACCTTATATTCTGCATGGATTTGAAAATGTATGTCATCAGTGATTTTTCTTGTCACAAATTTTTAATTACTGTCTACCTATCTTATGGCACACAATAGAATTAGATCCTTGGAAATAGGGATGCAACTCCCATTTGGGAATTACACATATGCAGACTGACAGGGTGAGACAGGCACAATGCACAGGCTTTTAGCATCCTTTCTAGCACTTGTGTTAGTAATGGGATGAAGGTGAGGCGGGCAGGTCCTTTCAGAACAGAAAATCTCCCGAAGCACCATGTTGGGATATGGGCAAACACAGCAATTAAATGGGGTGTCAAGCATGTGTGCTAAGGATAAACAAACAGGCAAAACTAATTAGTTAAAATTTGCCTGGGAATTGGTGAATAATATGAGCTGTGAATTATGAGACAGCTGTTTCGTGTTGCCAGGTTTTGTCCTGTCTTTTCGGCAATGAAAGTTTATGAAGACACTGAGCTATAGTTTATAATTTATCTGTTATGATGTTTGAGAATCGAAATAAAAAAGGAAAGTAAGAAAGTTTTTTACTGATGGTAAAGGGAAGTCTTGCATATATAAACATAGTTCCATAAACCATCTTTTCATAATGTTATACTTATTAATATAGTATAAATATAGTAATAGAGTTGAGATGTCAAGTGGCAGAAAATCTGTTCAATATTGTTTCTGAAAAGATTATTCTTGTAACCTCTCCAGAGTCGATGAGCCTCTCATTGTCCATTACTTAATCTGCTGGACCTGCCTGGTTCCATGCTGATGATACTGCAACACACTGGATATCTTGCCTAAAACACAGGCAATTGAGTTTTCTAGCTGCTGCATACTTAAAACTCAGTATTAATATTTTGCCTAAATGTATTTTGTAATAATGGAAATTAAGAACATTTTAAATTATCAAATCAAATACAGAGGGATTTCATATTCGAGTGAAATTCAATTTTGGTTTTCAACTTAAGGACACTTAAGATGTAAACCAGTTAAGTTCATGAATAAACTAATGGAAAAAAACACATGGGACTGAGACAAAGTTTATATATAAAGCCATGACCTTGTCTTAAATTCTGTGATATTCTAAGTTGTTGTTGGTTTTTTTGGTTTTTTGGTTTTTTTAATTGGTATGGGTTTTCAGTGAAATATTATTCTAAGTCTGATTTTTAAGTGTGAAAAAAATGTTTTCTGGGAATAAGATCAATGCCTATGGCTTTACATTTTGGTCAAATTCCTCAAATTTGGCTATCAAATACTAGTTGGTCTTTTTTTTTAAGCCAGCAATATTTTACTTATTTTTCTCCCTTATTTTAAAAACCCTAGAACTTTATTGTCATTTTCATATAACCTCCTTGCAAAATCATTGGAATAGTGTCATCAGTTTGAATGAATTGTTCTAATATGATGCATTTAATAGAAAGAAGTTGTCTTAAGAAATTGTGAAAACTTGCATGAATAATTGCAATAATTTTTTCTTGGCAAAGTCTGGGAGAGCTGCCAAGAAAAATCTTTCTGCCTGACAAAAGTTCCTAAGCACTACATTTACAAAAAGTGTAAATATGTAAATATTACTTGCCAGGAGTAAATCTTAAAAAGAACATATTTATACTGAATGAAAAGGTTATTATTGAAACTCCTTTTGCTCCCCCAGCACTGTGATCGCCAACAAATGCTAAGTTTACTGTAACATTTTATAAAGATGTGTGTGTTCACTCAGAACCAGACAGATTTTATAAGCACAGCACAGGATGAGGAATGACCAACTAAAAGCATTTCTGACTATCACTAACCTGGCCAAAATCCAACAGATGACATTTCCACAAGGAGGAAAAGTACAAAGAAAAGTCTACTAAAATTAAGAGCAATAAACAACCCATCTGAGAAAAACAACAATTTCTAGCCAAACAAGATTCTGATGAGATGATCTCCTAAACACTTATCATCTAAATGATCTGGGAATAAAAATTGTGCTAAATGCAAACAAGGGGTGAAACAGGATAGAGAGAAGTCTGACAGATAAAGGCTGCATCCAGATCTCAGCTTTCATCCCATGTTTAAAATTCAGATTTTCAGTTACTAGCCTGAGTCCTTGCCTCTCAGCCATAATTTGTGTTGAAGAGGATGATATCATACTCAATAGGTTAGCAGAAATCAGTGGATGTATAACAATTTGCACCAGCTAAGGATCTGCTCCTTTATCTTTCAAAAGCACCGACTGCAGAAACCTAATTTACTACTCTTGATCATAGCCAGAAACATCTGACTGATGAAGCTGGAGTTTCCCAGGAGTATTCATGCCTCAGAAGGGAACTGGGATTACAATTGAGATGTGGATAATATCTCCGGTATCACTTGGCAATTTCAGACAACTTACAGTGCATTACCACACTTTCCTGCAATTTGGTGCTTGGATGTCATAAATTACATTGACACACCATTAACATAGGTAAGTAGAGTAAATAATTGATCTCTCCAGAGAAACATTAGAACCCACTGTAATAACAGATCTGCAGCAATCACTATTAGAAACATACAGACCTCAAAAGTTTTTCTTTTTTCATATCTACAGCTAAGCCCAAACTACTTTCCTTTTAGTCTGTTACTTTTGGGCTGCTATCCTTGCACTAATGATACCAGGATAGGCCTCTAATATGTCAGCTAAGAAAAATAGCTTACCAAAATTAGATTATTAGATATATCCATATTATGAGAGATATCCATGGAATTATATGTGTGGGGTTTTTTGAAGAAAGGAAAAAAATAGATTATTAGTCTGTGCTAATAGCAAATTTTCTTAGTGAAAGGGCAGGAACGAACCATTAAAGTGGACAGGAAAACAGGAGAGGGGAAGAACAGGAAAGAGAGAGAAGAGCAGAAGAAAATCAAAAGAAAGTGAGAAAATGTGAGACGATTAGCGAGAAATCAAGAAGAAGAAACTAGGAAGCAATTCACTTCAAACATGCAAATAAAAAGAGGAGCACAGGAATTCTAGGCACAGATGGATTCCCATTTTGGAAATTCTGATGGTTTCATAGACTTATGACAGGATGTTATTCTTCATCAGATGAATGATACTGATGTGACAAGCAATATATACAAAAGTTAGAGGTAATTCCATTAAAAGAAGGAAAGACTGGCCACTGGAAGCTCAAAGTACAGTTTGCATTCGTGTTTTTCATTCCTTGTTAAAAATATTCTGGTGACATGCATGTTTAAAGAACAGAAATTCTTTTCAAGACTGGGTTATTAAACCTTCTCTTAGACTCAGCACAAGTGATGAAAGGTAGCCATGTGTTCAGATAGCTGAGGTATGAATCATTTTAGGGCTACTAAGTTGTCCCAGATATTCATAAGCCATCTGTTAAGTAAAAGAACATTAGGTATACACCATGCTAATAATACTTACATTTAATAATTATACTCAGCATGACACATCATTGGGAACAGAAAAAAAGTACTTTTGGATACCCACAAAATCCTCACACAATTTTAAATATAGTAGGTGAGGGTATGTTTGAGTGGGCAGTGATAAGTAAGTGCATCTTTGAACAGAAAGAGAACTGCTTTGAGAACATGTCTGGTTTATTTTCTCACAAATACCAAACATTAATTTTATCTTTGGTGTTGGTCACAAGATTCTCAGAAATTAAAGCTGAAGAGAAAAATCAGAATCATAAAACTCTAATATTTTGACAGGCTCAGTGTGGTTTAATTCCTGATTAATATATTGTGGCTTTTTCTCATATATGATATTCCATTATAAGTTCTAGTGGACTAATTCCAGATCAGAAATCCTCAGCCTTGACTCTGGCAACAATGCTGAGTAAATAATACCCTCATGGCCACAACACTCTCTCCCCACCCCTTGACCACAGAAGAAATAGTGTTATCTTTATCCTCAATTTCCTGAAACACTTCAAAAACATTTTAAAACTGTTTAGTTTATGAAGCAAAATGATGACCTGACCCTAGTGAAAATCAGAAGCAGAAATTCTAATACATTTAAGCACTGCAATCACCATTGGAACATGTCAATGTGTTTTAGTTACATGTCTTTGACTCTCCTAGGCAGCACCTAAGGTGTGACCTGCTAAACTGACCATTCAGTTCATATTTACCCAGCACTAACAATCATCACCTCTCTCTCTCTATGTTGTACTACATCTTTGTCTTGTATTTCCAGGAAACTTGAAAGGCCTTTAGGGAAGCCAAAGGTGTATTTACAATAAAAAGAGCTCTTGCTTTGTATCAGTCCAGTAGCTACTATATTGTACTTGTATGGTCAGGTGTAGAATATAAAACCTTAACAACCTAACATTTTTTCTTTTCTATGACAAAATAAATTGGTTCACTCTCAAAATTATTTCTTCTGAACTTAGGGAAACTCAGAATATACAGTGAACTTTTCACCCCAGACAGCTAAAAAGGCAGTTTTTTAGTTCTTCTCTCCCAATCCCCTCTCTTCTCAAAAGTAAAAATATAAGGCTCAGGAATAAATAATAGAAAATGGAAACTTTCGACCATAAATCACTATTTATATTTTGCTGAGGTCAGGGCTAAGGCACTCATTTCTGAAAAATGTTTGCAGTCCCTTGTGACCTCCTGAAGCCATTGGATCTCAACTACTTCATGCCAGTGAAGATTTGTGACTTCATAAATTCTGTTCTCAGTCCTTTATTCACCCACTTCATCCCCAGAGCCACTTCCGTGAGGAGTCCCACTGCTGAATAGTCTTGGTTCTCAGACAGAAAGAGAATTACCCTCACAGGAAGCACTCCTTTATTAGGGATGAAGTCATTCTTAAGCATTATATTATGATATGGCAATAATATGGCTGGGAAGAAAGCAAGACAACCGTGAGGGAAGGCTACATGTGGTTACAGCACTATTTGGTGCTTGGAGAGCTGAAGTGTGGGAACAACATCCCATCCTGACCATGCTGGTTTATGTTTTTCAGTGGAAGACAAACTAGTGTTTCTGCACCCCTACCCTTTTGGTCTTAGCTGCAATCTGTAATTTCACAAGATCAAATATATATATAGGCAAGAACAAAGGACTGGCCTTATTTTGTGTATTTTGTGGAAATTAAATCGGGCAAAGTGCAGTAAAAACAAAATGCAGTTTGGCTTTCCTCCTAACACAGGAAGGACTTAGGTTTAATTTGGTTCAGGTGGGAAAGTTCAAGTTTTTGCTTACTTTTGTCCCTTTTATAGCTGTTATACACGATAGCAAGGTGCTATTCTTATGAAATCCCATAATTCACCAGAATGGTGCTATAAATACTTCTAAAATGTTATTATTTAATACCAGTTTCACTTTAATGCAATGTTCATTATATTAAATTTAGAATTTATGCTTTTAGTTTATTTGTCTCTTTTAGAGAGGAAAAAATTTGGAAATACAAATATTTTAATAATTAAGTGCTGCAAACCCAAGAAAAACAAGAAAAAATAACAGATAAGTGCTTTGTTGAGAGAAAGATGAAGAAGAAAATCATATACAAGACAAAAAGCTGCATTTCTGCAAAACATATTCCTTTAAACAACGTTTCCACTGAGTTTGACAGGAATATTTATCCGAAAGGAATATTGTTGGATACTTACCAATGAACAGTGTTGAGAATACAAATTGCTTGGTTTGGGCTCCTAACATAAAATGCATGTATCGCAAACATGGTTAAAATGCACACACGTGTGCAGAGTGTTTGGAGCAGACTGGTGTCTCCCAGTTCAATGTTCTCTCTCTTCAGTAGGTGGTGTAACTGCCCACTCCTGCAATTTTTTCCCTACTCCATGATACTTGAACTTCCCTTCCCAGTGGCACTGTCTCCCAGGAGGAATGGAAAATAATTCTTTAGAGCTATGCACTATGACTAAGCAGTTGGCTTATTCCTTGAAAATTAAATTTCAATCTCTTAGTCCAGAAAGAGTGAATTTGGTTCCCTTTCTACCTTAAAGCACAAAGATATTGCTTAAAGCCACCTCACATCTCTCTGCTTTGGACTCCAGGCATGAAAATTCCGGCAGCTAGAAGGCTTTCAGACTCCCCTAAATTTTGCTTTTCATTTGGTACCAGATACTTGCTGGAGAAATATGCTATAGAGAGGCATTAAAAATCCCATTGTGTCCTATATAAATTGGTGTTAATATTTTCTCCTCCTAGACCTCCAGCAGGAATGAACTTTTACAGTATCACAGCACATATTGTTAAATACCTTCTCATTTTGCTTATAGGACGTAGGTTTAATGAAAATTTGAACTGTGATCTTTTAATGTGATCACTTAGTTCATTGAAACACTGTTGCACCTACACAAATCTCTTGCTCGTGAAGTTCACGGCAATGAATCAGAGCCCAGCACACATGAGTAACTACAAAGTGATACTGAGTTTTCCTGTATCTCAATGGTGCATCCTCATTGGTTTCTCACACTGAGACTGCTGTTCTGAAATATAATGAGAAAAGCCATTAAAAAAAGATTCATTTTTATTTTTTAAAGAATGGAACATAAAGTGATTCATTGCACTATGGCATGTGAAGTTTGTCATTCTGCTTTAAAGTCCCTGTTCATTCAACCTTGCAAACAACTAACAAAAATCACTGTATTTGGTTGAAGTTTGACTTACTAAGATTTTGCTATTGCCTAAAAGAAGAGGCTAGAAAATAAAAGGGTGGTAAAAGACACATCACAAGATAAAAAGAGAAAACTTATATGAAATGGAACTGGACCCTTCTTGGGCCGTCCAGGAATAGGCCATGTCAACATTAGTTGAGCATTTGAATACAAATAGTTGTACAGTTCTGCAAGGATTCTTATTATGGCTTTTCCTTTTTAATTTTTTTTGGTTTTGTTTTTTAGTAGTCTCTCTTGAATTTCTGATTGACCCATTAATTCATACACTTGTTAAATGGAGGACAAGCATCCTAAGAATGTAATGGGAGGACACTTTGAAGTTTATTATTCTTATGCACAAATCACCCTGACACTGAAAATATTAAGAATTTTTTCGTCCAATCTTTTTAATCTTTGCTGTCAGGGCCAGTTGCCTGCTTTAACCACATCTCACCCCAGTGGTGCTGGGAAAAACCTGACAGCAAATAATTGCTAAATTCCTCGTTCCTGATCCTCCATTTCTGCCAGGATTGTACCAGGGTTAACAGCCTGGAAGGGACCCATGGGATCTCCCAGACACACTACTGAAAGAGGAACATTCAGCAGCATATTTGGATGACAAAGCCTAGAAGAAAGTAGGTTGCAACCTAGAAGAAGGTCCCAGATTAAATGCCTGTTGCTTGCCTGATTCACTTGGAGTACATTATCTCAATTCCCATCAAGATTCCATGACTTGATTAAAAACTATCTAGATATTTTCCTATTTTTGAGGAAGAATGTTTTCTAATGTTACCAGGAAATACAAAGATTTAAAAAGGAATTTTCTTACTAGTAAAATTTGTATTTCTTCCCTTTCAAAATAATAAAATAATTTTAACTAAAAAAAAATAGAAAAAAAATTTTAGTGACAGTGCTCCTTCATTTCTGATAAAAGCTAGACAATTTTTAGCAGAAAAATATTGATATTTGAAAGAAAAAATATATATGCAGATATGTACAAAATGAAAAGAGGTACAGAAGGATGGTTCTTTCTGTAGTAAGATTTCTTTCCCCCTTACATTCTCAAGCTAAATCTTACTGCATTTAGCACTTAGAACAGGTGCTTTCCTCCCTGGCAAAGGCCTCAAGTGCCCAAGGGTAGATTAACGTGCAGTAAAGAGACCCTGTACAGGATAAATGCAGCCCATCATATGGCTGTCCAATTTATCACCCAGACAGCACCAAGTATGGAGGGTTTATAAATCATATTAACCTAATTTAAATCCCTCTATCGAAAATAATTGAACAAGAGAGCCACTGTTTACAAATACGTGATCTAGCCATGAAAGCCATATTCTGATACTTTACAGAAGCTGGGTTGTCCCCCCCAAAGTATGAGATAAGGCAGCACTCTGGGTAATTAAATATGACAGAATCCTTCCTGGAGAAGTATCGGTTTGTATAAGCTCTTCAAGAAAGCGTTGAATATATTTACCTGGACAGTGTCAGGTTATGCTGCACCATCATTATAAAATTGACAAGAGAAGTGCTAGAGGTAAACAACAGCAGGTGATGGAAAAGGGCAAGGAAAACCAACAGCCAACAAGACACGAGGAAAAAAAGGAAAGGATTTTGATGGAGAGTCCTTTGTACGCTAAGTCACTTTAATGGGCACAGCCAGGGAAAAAAAGAAATTCTTTTTTATCATAGGATGGTTAAACCTATTCCCCTAAGTCACAGTGCACTGAAAGAAACATTTTAAAGTCTGATAATCAGAGATAGGAAGAATGCAATAACAGAAGAAGGTATGTCTTGGAAAAATGACTTTTACAAAGAGAGCCAGGATCCTGATTTACCCTGCAAGTAGAAACCTCTGATTAAACTGAGCTGGGAGCCTCTGGGAAAAATAAAGGAAAAACTAAATTTTTCAAAATAGCTTAAATAACAATAAATTTTAAAAACCATTTATCCTGAAATAAACGACTAATTTATTCCCAGAATTCTTCATCATTTCTGAATAATATACGTGATGAAGTGTGAGAATGATGCTTGATTAAATGAGGTCCCTGGAGTGCATTAGAGGAGATTTAGTCTGGAAAACAGCATCTGCTGTCTCTTTCTTTCCTTCTCTCAATGCTGTGTTGTTTCCACTTTTTACAGCATGTTACCCTCTTTCATTTTTAACAGAGTAGGACAATATTTATTCAGATTTTTTTGGTGGCCATACAATGGGTCTTTCAGTGTGAGGGTCTGAAAAATATTGCTGAATACTTATTTTTCCTGGCAGGAATAGTAATTACCTTCACTTAGTCACTAACAGGTCATACAAATCTAAGTCATTATCTGATATAATAATGCCAGGAAATTTAATTTGACTGGGTTTTTCCAAGCCTATTTTTTTGGTCATATTTCTATTCTTACCAATGCAACCAATGTTGAGGATATGGTACAGCACTAATGAGAGCTAAAGAGATATGTCAATGATCAACAGTTGGATATATCAGCATTTCTATCCCTTGCCATTGCCACCAGTTTTATAATGATGAAAGGCATGTGCAGTGTCCAATACAGCTGTGCTGGACATGTCCAGCCTTACCCAGCTCTAGAAGCTGAGGACAAGCAGAGATAGCTTGTTTGCAAGGCTGGCTGAAAGGCCAGGTTATTGGAGTTCAGAGGCAAACACTCATGGTGAATTTTGAAACCTGGTGAATACCTTTGTATAGACCTCAGATGTCCTTTAAAGCATCCAATCTGGCGCTAGCCCTCAGCAGTGTCCTAGCCCACATCTGAGCAGGACTTTCATCCCACTTTCTCTTTGCTGTACTCACACCATCTGCCTACCAGTCACAGTGCTATGGGAACACTCAGTACCTGCAACACCAGTAACTTGGGGAAAAAATTCCATTGTAACAGTGTACTTATTCAGCATCAGAAATAAATGCCAAAACATGACTGGTATGTAGGTGGCTAGATGCCTGTCCACAAATATCTTCAAACTAATAATGGGTCCAGTGGGTGGATTTGGTTTGTTGGGTTGTTATTTTTCTCTACTTGAAAGCTATACTGTTCAAACACTTCCAGTATGCACTGCTTCTTCATTAGCACACATTTCTTCTCTACCATGTGCTACATTTGATTAGATAGACAACCATTTTTACAAGAAGTTATTATGTCAATATTAACTAGCGACAGAGATAATATCAAAGATAAAACTGCCATCGAGTTATTAAGAGACTGTAATTTGCTTGAACATTTTCATGAAATTATAAAATTAGGTATCATATCTATATCTGATTATGAGCAGCAACATATCTCTGAGTTAATAATTACAATCTTGTTTTTGCTTGTTGACATCTATGACTAATTGCTGTCTGAAGAGAATTTAAACAGATCAATTCAAAAATCAGCCATCTAAAGAAAGCTAACATGCTTAACATGTATTCAGTTGGGACTGCAAAGTTTCTGTACTTTGTTTGGATATCTCTATTATATGGTAGCTCCTTAAGAGAATAAAACCATTATCTAAAAAGAGGAAATTTAATAGCTTAAATGTTTTAATTCTTTGGGCTTTGTAATGCTGTTAATTTACCTGTATTTAGAGCAAAGCAGAGAGTTAGAAGGATTTCTGATACCCAAACTGAGATCTTTGGCTATCTAACCATGAGCAACAAACTGCTGATAATTGCTCTCTGCCCAGGGTCAGTCTCTGATTTGTAGAGGATTCCATCAGTGCAGGCAGCTTGGGGTGCAGGGAGAGCTGCAGTTGAGCTCTGGCTGGGAGATGGCAACACGACACTGTGAACTGGTGACCCTTTGCAGAACAAAAGGCACAAGGACCTCCTACCTATCATAGGTGTTGCAAGTACGGCTGATCTAGTGGTTCCTGGATGCTCAGATAGGAAAGTTTCCTTGACAGTTTCTTAAAGCTTTGGATGACCTCTGATCTGGTCCCATCTCTTCTAGAGCTGGAATGCATTAGGCATTTTAGGCATACATCTTAGGGTGTATGTTGCAGTTCTGCTTCAGCTGAAAGGAACGCATGTCATACTCAGTGTTCTGTAATGTGCATCTGGGAACAGTAAGCGTGGGTGATGCAGAGATTTGCTCCAAAAGCAGGACCATCATCTCTTAAGTCAGAAATTAAATGCCCTCGTGGTGTTGCACTGTGCTTAGAAGCAGCAATACTAAAGTCTGACTGGCTAGCTGGGTAAAAAGCAACAACAGAATCTTCTCAAACTCTTATCATTCAGCTTTCATAAGTAATATCTCTACTTAAAGAATAGGCACCTTTATCATATCAGAAGGTTATTATTTTTAATTTGGAATGTCATTTAAAATTGAGTCTTCTGTGTTCTTTTGCTAACAGGCATGACTGTTGCTTCTGAAAGTCCCAAACATCATGTGAAAGATAAAGCAAGGCTACATACTTTTTCTTCCTATCAACTTCTTTATCTTCATTAAAATTCTTTTAAATATAATACTTAAGCTGTAGCTAATGTCTTAGATACAGTAAGCAAGCATACCACCCACCTTAGAGAAACGTGGTTCTGCCTGAAAAGCATTACGAGATTCCGTGTTTGATAGTGTACTTTACTAGTGAGTGAGAAAACGGTTAAACTTTTATATTTATCCAATGTTGCAGGCTCTGAACAAAAGCTGAGGAAAATCCTAATTCTCAGTTATTGTTGCATTGCTGTTTGTGGTTGCAAAGGCTCATACATAAGTGATCCAATACAAAACCAATAAACATATATACGTAAACAGTAAAAGCAGCACAGTAAAATATAGCTATTTTCCTGTTATTCTTCATTTTGATTAAAAATTCTAGAATCAAAGAACTCGAGAAGATGCCCAACAGGATGATGGTCTGTATTCTGAAGAGTACTGCCAGGCAGTCAGGGGAAGTGAGCCTTCCCTGGCTTGGCAGTGCTGAGACACACCTGCAGTGCTGCACCCAGTTATCAGCTCCCAGCTACTAGAGAGACAAGGATGTGCTGGACCCAATCCAGCAAAGGGCTGCAAAGATGCTGAAGTGATTGAAACATCTGACAAATAAGCAAAGACTGAGAAAGCTGGGACTGATCTGCCTTGAGAAGAAAAGGCTTGGGGGAATCTCAGTGTGCATAAATACCAGCACAAGGGAAAAAAGGGGCACAGACGGAAGTATTTCAAATTCCATTAAAAAAAAAAAAAAAATCTGTTGACCGTGAATGTGATCAAATAATAGCACAGCTTGCTGAGAAATGGTGGGGTCCCCATCCTTGGAGATATTCAAAACCCATCTGGACATGGTTCTGGGCAACCCCTGCTCAGAGCAGGGGGATTAGACCATGTCCAAAGACTCCTGCCAACCTCAACATCCCATAAATCCATGAAAGTTAGCACTAGAGACTGACCCTGAACTTCCTGCTCATAACATTACAGCAGTTGGGCAAGGCCCTTATATTCTAACATTTTCAATTGTAATGTCAGATTCATTTCTCTGGTATCAATGAGCTTTAGTAGCAGATTTCTTTTAAACATTTTGCCAGAAAACATTAAATATATTTAAATAAATGTCTAATCTCTTCAAATTAAAAATAAGGACTTAATATTAAGAGAAATTGGAAAGGATTTAGTAAATTAGTGTAGAAAGTGACAGGTTAATTGCTCTGTGGATCATTAAGCAACACATTTATTTAGCAACCAATAATTTAACCAATGAATTCAGCCTGTTAACAAGGGAAAAAATATTTTTTGAAGCATTTGCTCACATTTTGATGAATAAATTTATTTAGTGAACTTTTCCACCAGTAGTTTGTTTTCAGCTCTCATTCAATATTTATTACTCACAACTCAAGCAAGGGATGGGTCTCTGTAACTGCATTTTAACTATCTGTTTCTTCAGATGACTGCAGCCTGAGCTGTTTTCTCCTGTGGGGAGGTGGGTTTTTTTGGATTTTTTTTTGTTTCTCCCCACCTCTCTGTAGGTAGGTCAGAGAGCTATAAAAATAAAGTACATATCAATATGCAGCTGAAGAACTATCTTAAAAATAATTATGAAAAACAGTGCAAATAATTCTCCTCTAATGAAAAATGATTCTTAGAAATATTGAACTGAAAAAGGCTGCAAACCTGGGAAGCCCCCAGGGCTTCAGCCTGAGGGGTGCTTCATAATTTAATATTCAGCCCCCAATATTATTCACATTTAAAAAATATATTTATCTGATTCCATGCATATTTAATACACATGAAAGTAATGGAGATAAATGCATGCCATTATTAGCAGACACTATTTCAGTTCATTTATTCCCTTTCCCACTACTTCTCCTGAAAGCACAAGAAAATAGAAATGAGCATTCATCTTTAGAAGAGAAAAAGAGTTGAGACATGTCCAGGCAAAATTCAGTCTTAGGCAGGCAGATTTTTCAGAAGGCGTCTGATTAATGTGGGAGAGAAACACCAAGCACCGTGCAGAGGGCCTGCAGGGTCACATGAAAGGGGGGGGTTCTTCCAGCTCTTGCGTGATACAAGGGTTTCTCTTGGGGACCAAGGAACACAAGAAAAAGTCATGGCTGTGCTGGGAACACATCCATTTCAGGTGTCAAAGCAGGCAACCAAACACCTCTTATCCTCTCTTCCCAAGACACCATGATAAATCTTAGCGGATTTCTTAGAATACAAAGAGGCCAAGCACACAGTAGCTTTTAAAGGAAAGAATAGGGAAAGTTTCAGGTGCTTTAATATCACTGGCAAAGCTCTAGATGCTACATATTCCACTGAGAAGTGTTGGGTTTTTTAGACATTTAAGCTCTTAACAAAACGTGTGGAGATCCATTTGCTCCCCACATAAACATAATTCCCAGAATTTCAATAAATATTGAGCTTTGTTTGGTATCTATTGAGATTAATTGAGTCAAGAACTAAGTATTGACCAAAACAAAGAGGAGGTCAATACTCACATTGAAGGAAAATATACATTCATCTTTGCTGAAAACATGAAGCCCAGAGGCCAAATATTTGCCTTAATTTATTTATCCTTTGTAACTCCTGGAGATTCCACTGGTGTACATGAGCATTAAAAAAACCCCAGAGCTTATATAGTTTATATAATTAGTTAATTGCCCAGCCTAGTGTAGCATATGATCTCAGTGTTAACTATCTTGGAAATTCGACAAATGAGAAGAACTACTTCAGGAATGAAATAAAGACATGCTCCCTCCTGCGATGTAGAGTCTTTTTCAGTGGAACATGTTCTTGAAGAGATTATCTATGATTAAGTCTCCAACAGATAAGTTGTGTAAGATGGACTGGATGACCTATAGATATCCCTTCCAAACTATATTATTCTACAACTCTATAAAGGATGGCATGACAAAATCCCATGCTGTTACGTGCTCATAAGCAGAGTCCAGTAGCTGAGTAAAGACTCATTCAGTGGCTCCACAACAAGAATTAATTTAAATTAGAACCAAAATGCAGTAGATTTATTATTTTTTTCCTTCTTTTTCAAATTCTTCCTGTATTGAAAATCTTTTCTAGGAACAGAAGTCTCATTTTGTGTAGAACAAACACTGTACTTACTGATATTTGAGTCACAGCATCACAGAATAGTCTGAGTTGGAAGGGACCCAGAAAGATCCCTGAGTCCAACTTGAGTCGTTATTTTCCTTGCAACTTAATATGACCTAAATATATAGTCTACAATGACAAACACATTACAAGTGAGCAGTAGGTGACATTTTTATCACATCTGACATGAAACATTTTATCGTAATCTGTTCTGGGTACTATATAAATTAAATATGCATTCATTTAGCATATTGCACTGGAAAAAACCTCATATGGTGTGTGTTTAAGAGGCAACCTTTAACATATCAATATGCCTAAAATACATTTCCTAGGGAGATAATCCTTGCTGAAAAGAAGTAGACACTGCATAGTAGGGGAAAACAGCCTAGAGTTTTTCAGAAATTTTTAAATTTAATTCATTAGAAATGAAAGTGTTCATACACTATTAGACTGCTGCTGCACTGGAAAAAAACATGTAGCTTTTAATGAAAATGCTAATAAAATAAGAAAAAATTAATTTATACAGAACAGAGATGATTAACACCCTGGCTTTTGATACATGATTTGATTGTGGTCATAGTTGGAATGCAAGGATGTCTCATGCAAAGGATTCAATTTCAGGTAACAGACTTTATTTTCATCTTTGTGTGATGACGAAACATGTCAGCTTCTTTGCTTTAATATTCACATTTTGGTTGTGGGTGGTGGTCATATTGTCTCAGGCAAAGCCTACCACAGCACTACTTCTCAGGGGAAAAAAGCCGAGCAAGAAAAAGGGGTCTAAACAATCTCACACTATGTCTACAGAAATCTCATCTTCTAAGCTTTTTATTGCTCTTTGTTTCACTAAAAACTCCCTTATATATTTCATCTGGATTATGGTTAGCCTTCCATCTTTGCCATTTTCGTGGGGGGAAGAGGAAAAGGACTGCAGAGGTTGACATTTTAATTTTTATCTGTCAAGAATGAAGTCTTTGAATGAGCACACACTCTAACAGGACTGGGAGAACCTGATATCTTCACACCAGAGTAAAGTGAAGAAAGAGGAATTGGAAAAAGTCTTTAGTGATCCACACAGAGGCAGAACTATATTTTACCCAGTTTAGTTGAGCATTTTGTTTTTGCATAAATTAGTACATTCAAAAGTTTAGAAGAATAGAATAAATTATTACTCTGTTACTTAATGCTGATTGTATCAACATCTAGGCAGGTTCTCAATATCAGATAAACTTTTATTCCTCCATAGATCTCTAATAACTCTCCTCAAAAATACTTTTTAAAGAAAAGTGTTTATTCACAAGGTCAAGCTATAAGTTAAGGTGAGACATCTTGCTGTTTTTACCTGGAGTGAGAAGGTATATTTAGACTGTAATTCAAGAATCCAGAACCACTGTCTCTCTTATGTCTGTAGAGAAAGAATGAGGGTATTAACTTCCATATGCCAGTAGCATCTTTTAGCAACATCTGTCTCTCTTCAGGGATTTGTTGAACTCTTAATAAAATGTATTTCTTACTTGAAAATTTATCATGTTTTTTTTTACAATAAAAGCTGGATAAAAATAAAACCATTATTTCTTTATCTCATAAAAACTGAATAGAATGGAAAAACTACCATTGGCCTTTTTTAGAAACTGATTGGGTAAAATGTGGAGAAAAATAGCAGTGACAAGTGTTTGCTGGAAGTGCTAAGAAAATAGCAAGGGAATTTCAGTGCTGGAATTAATCATGGAAGTGCACCACAACACAGTAATCAGGCTTCTTAAAAGCCTAACTGTATTGAGAGTAATTAGTCCATTAAAAAATGCTAAAAATCTCTAGATTTTCAGATTTACTGGGTAATACTCCAAATTATACCTATCATTGTGATTAAAACCCCCAAAAAATGATTGCCCTGTCTCATGAAAGTAATACTTGTGAGCCAATAACTAGCTCCAAATAGTCGGGCTCTAAGTTTGACATAGTTCCATCATATCTCATGAACAGGTGGAACCAGTAAAAAACCCTGTGCATAGAAATACTAGACTAAGATGTGTTTTATATATTACATTTACAAGCAAAGATCATATGAAATAATTCAAAAATAATTAGGATTACCAGCGTCAGTAATGAGTTAATGAGAAATGTCTTATGGCAGGGATATTTGGGAAAGTCCCATTTTGGTACATCTGTTGCTTATATCTCACTTCAACAAATGCTTTACAGAAAACTTGGCAAAGGGAAAAAATCCTTAAACATGATAATAGTTGATCTAGCATGTTTTGGTTACTCACAATCTGTAACAAGTACTAGGAACAATAAACCTTAATTGTAAATGCTATGAAAACAACCCTTTCCTCATCTTAAGCCTGAGGATTTCTGGAAAGTACAATAGTCAACGCTCTTTAAAGAAAAGTTGCTGCAATTTTGATTCTTTAAGGATAAGAAAGAAGTGCTCGAGTCAGTTATTTCTGGAGGAGTTAGTAATGACATAAGGCAGCAATATAATTGTAAATACATTGCTCTATATTCTTGCATAAAATTATGTTGTTTATTATACATCTACAAATCAAGTGCCGTCTGCCTGTGATCTATTTCAACACCGGGAAATAGGAGAGATATTAGTTTATTGGGAAAGTTTAGTGATTTGGTTAAACTCAGTTTAGTGAGCAAATTTAGTGATTTGATGAAGTTGCTTATTGATGAAGAAATGAACAGTCAGACAGACAATCAGTCATTCCTCCAAAATGAAAGGTTTCCAAATCCTTGCTAAATTGTATTTCTGATTACCAGAGGAAAGGGAGGAGTTATGGCCATGGCTCCAGCTCTGTAATCATAAGGTCAGTTTTAACAGAATGGGTGTTGAAAGGAATAGTCCAGGACTCTTACTGCAGCTGGCAGAAGTGCCAAAAGGAGACTCCCTCCACCAAGGGCCACCAGGCTTCAGTACTTTATTTCTCTACACTGGCAGAGAAATTGGCAGAGCTCCACTGACCTCTGTTTGTAGAGAAATGTAATTTCAACACAGTGGATGGAAAAGTGTCTGTATAAAACTCTCCTGTGAAGCAGCCTTAAAGAAAAGAGCTATATTTCTTTGAAGAATATTAATAAGTCTCACTATTTTTCCAAATTAAACAGAACCTTTAAAATTGTGCAACACTTTTGACAAGATACATAAAATCCTGCATCTCACAAAAGTGGATAAACCATATACTGCATTAAGGGGTTTAAGATCTTCAAATCAAGATAATCTAATCATCACTCATGTTTCATTTAGTCCTTGATATTTACTCTAGTAACATTGATCAGGATGGTAACTTCACTAGAATACCACAAAGTGCTTAGTCAGCTAATCAATTGTATCACTTGTAGGGTAATTGCTACAAGGTGTCCAGAAAAACCAGAACTTTGTTATTATCACTTCAAGCAGCCGCACAGTTTGGCAGATCTACGTGGTAGCTTGCAAAAAAATTTACAAATAAAGCTTCAAAAAGCAGTTAACATTCCTCAAGTAGGTCTCTGCCAGCCCCTGCATCTCAAATTGCAACTGTGGCTCAAGGTAGGAAATCCAATCTGAAGTAACAGAAGTATGTGGACTGAAGGTAACTTAGTAGTAGTTTACCTTCTCTACAGTCTTTGAGAGAAAGATATGTTCAGTAATTGAGAGCAGAAACCTAAGTTAGCCATTCTGAGCAGCCTTGCACAGCAGTGCATGCTCCCTAGGTCAGGGTAGATTTTTCCAAATATCTCACTTTGGTGCATCTCACCATTTCACTTCCAGCAGCAAGGCGATGGTAATTAAACAGATTTAGTCGTGTTCTCTGGGTTCACACTACATCTTTATACTTAGTATAGCTTTATCATATATATTTTAGAATAGATATCAAAAATGACCAAGGTGAAGTCACATTGACTGTCAGGGTGGAGTTTCAGCATTCCTCACAAGGAAGGACTTATTTTTCTTAGGTTGAAAGTATTCATGGAGCCACTGTATTAAAGTTTATGGAATTACACTAGAAATTAATTTGGTCTTCATTGCTCTGAGTGTAAACAATGGCATTATTATTTTATTCAGACCTTTCTGGTCTTAATGAACTGATCAGATTATTCTATTCAGAGGTTTCACAATGATGAGGATCATTATGTATTGTCAAAAGATTCAGCACATAACATTCATAACACTGAAACTTTGCAGGAACATTCTAATGTTAAAGGTTGATAAATTAAGCAGCCTTGGAATTCTCATTAAGTTTGTCAAGCTGATTTGTCAGGTATTATGCCTTAGCTAATGGCTTGGGTGACCAACAGTCATTCACAACCAAGAGCGTGGTTATCTTATTAAGGTGACTGAATAAGTGTTCAGAAAGGCATCAAAGAATAAAAAGCTGTTACAGTTTGGAGTGGGCTGCTCCATACTACAGAATGTAAATACTTCTAAAAAAGTTTCTTCCCTCTACTTATAAAGAGACAGACACATTAAAGTGAGAAAATGTGTTTCCTCTGACTAGTAAAAAGATGATCTTAATTCATTCTTGATCATGGCTAAGTGTGATTCATATTTCTTGTCTTCTCCTGCTTTCTGACACTGCACCCAGACCTAAAAACTCCACTACTGATTCACCACTCATGGTAAATGATGAGCATCTGTGGGATATGCCCAGCCACTGCCCTGGAGGGATCTCTGCTGAGATAAAGGATTTCGCAATCGCCCAGCAGGACTCCCTGGAAAGGACTTTCAGTCATGGTGAGGGAAAGTAGACCCACAATCCTTTGGGATACCCTATGCAGATCATTCTGTAATCCATTGGTCCCCTTGCTGATCCCCTGAATCCCTATAAAAGAAGACCAGTTCACCTCTGTAGGTAGAGAGCTCGTCCCTGGCCTTCCCTTCGCCGGAGGGGACCCACAATAAAGCTCCCTTCGTGCGGAACCAGCCATACGGGTCTTCTCGTCTCTCTCTCCGGTCTGGTTTGGCCTGGAGGCTGCCCTGCAGAGCTGAGCTGGAATCACGAGCTGATATCACTAAAGAGCTGACAGCTTCTGCAAGGGCTCCTCTGCCAGCAGCTGAGAGGAAGACACCGGACCCCGGGAAGGCGATTCCTTTCGGGACCATCTCCCTGGGTCACAGCCTCGGACCCCACCACCAGCTGTAATAAGCATCACCACACATTTTCTGCATTTCCCTTTTTTTCATGCAAAGCCAATCATCCTTCATGTCTGCTTTTAATGTTTTCCCGTAATTTTTATTTTGCTCCCCTCCCCCTCCTTCTTTTGAAAAGGCATTTGTGGTTCATGATTCCCACTTCCATACACAACAGAAATAATGAAAATCCTAAAGATATAGAAAGAGCCATAACAGCATTGCTGCTCTCTGGTCTCCTTACAAAAGCCCTAAACCAGTTCCCAGCCTTGCTAAGCCTCCTCCAAGATACCCAGTCTGTCTTTATCAAGAACAGGTAAGAGACTGATAACTTACCTTTAACCCTCACTGTTAATGAAGAGAGAGGATCCTACTATTCATAATTATTTATCTGTGCACCATCACAGTTTTAAGTCTTATAAGCCTCTCTCACTGCATTCATTGATATTACTAATGATTTTTAACAGGTAATACTGTAACTTACTTTCCTAGATGTTGAAAGCCATTATACCATTTTGAGTGACAATCCATTTCCTTTTGAAGAACTCTTCTACAAAAACATAAGTAACATTTTTAAGGTATACACATAATGAGGAAAAAGTGTAGCAGAATTCGTGACAAACTTTTATCTTATTTTTTTTCTCCTATGCATATAACTTTTCCCTGTAGGAATCAAACTGTGACAATAAGCCAGTTGCAGAGCAGTGTAAATCATCAAATGTCAGACTAGCCTGACTTCTTTATTATGTGCATTCACCACCATGTACTTGGAGGTGCAAGGACCTCCTTCTGCTAAAGTAATTCTGTGTTAATTTTTACTCTGAAATTAATAAAACCAATTGTTCTGTTTATGGTTTTGGTGGATTGACAGTGTGCATATAAGGTACAGAATGCCTTTTTCATGCTAAGTCTGTGATTTTTAGGTCTCACATTTCAAGAGTTGAAATGAACCCCTCTCCTTCCCTATTCCTCCATTACAACCCTATGGATGCATATTGACACTCCACAGTGTTACAAAAATCACCCCAAAATACATTTTAAAAGTATTTCAAATGCTGGTCTTCATCACATGATTGAAAACAGAAGGCACTTTTCTTTCAAAATTTTTCAATGTAGATTTCAAGTCTCCCTGGGCAGGTCTGACCTTCCTCCTGGTATTGTTTGTACCCTGCCTTAAAGGTAACACAACATGTGCTTTGGAACTGGGCCGTGTCGAGTTGCTTTGATGCATTTTCTGTACACTCCAGGACTGTTTAGTTAGTGCAGTGAGGAAGGAACCATGACAATTTTGCAACAGATACATTCTGTAAGCGTATTAATATTCTGATGAAAAAACAGGAGTCCCTTCCTTACAACATTCCTCAAGTACAGTCATTCTGTATGATGGTGTGGAGACATGCTCTGGCTCTAAACTACAATCAAGCTTTTCAAAAGCTTTCCAAACTAGAGAAGGCACTGGGACTGGAGAATCTAGAATTGGGCAGAATACATAATTTGGAATACAATTTCTTTCCCCTCAGCACATACAGAAACAAACGTTTTTCAAAACAAAAATACCACAGAGGGATTTACAAAGAGATAGAAAACTCCTGCAATGCAAAGTCTCATCCATGCCCACATTCATGGGATCAGAATAATTAAAAAACATTATTTCCAGTGACAATTACTTTGAACTTTATTAAATCTTGTGATGAGCCCCTCCCTATCTGTTTCTTATAGGAGTGCTGGGAGGATTGCACAGTGCAATATCTTCAAATTCTCATCTCAGGAGCACTGCACACTGTCCCCATGGTGACCTTAGAGACACTTCTAAAAAAATTAAATTCACTGGATGTGAAATGCAGATTTTTCTAGCTAATGGCATAACTGATCTTTAACAGCTACAGTGCTGAGTGTATCCTACATTAGCCTCTTCCTGTGGCACAGGTACATCTGCTGAGTGTTAAAATTCAATCCACGGAAAACTAAAGCTTTGCAGGAATAGGCTGTAGGTGTCTCAAGTTGCAGGGACAGGACTCCCTTCTAAGGCTTTCCATTGTATCCTGGCCTGAACTCTGAGAACATTTCAATATTCAGCTCAAATTCTGAAAACCAAACAAAAGAGAAGAAAAAAAACCAAAAAACCAAAAAAAACCAAACAAACCCCAAACCAAAAAACCAACCAAACAAAAAACCCCATACAAACGAAAAAAAAACCCAAACTGAAACCAAACCATCAAGGAAAAAAAACAAAAGTACCCCCAAAAACCCCTTCATTAACCCTTTTTAAAAGGTATCCCCAAAGGCTTGTTTTTGCCATTAATAGCACAGATGCATTGTACAGAGATAGTAAGCCAACCTGAAACTTTTTGATTTACAGAAACATTAAAATTGCACTTTAACTGAAATAATCAAATGCATATTTCTTTGCAAATTAATTAACAGATTTTTCACCTGTCTGCTAAAATGAGACCTCTAATTTTCATAAAAATCTGTTAAAAATTTCTTGCTGTTTCAAGAAACTGGTCCAAGCTACTAATTATTTCAGAGATGTCTTTTAATGTAAATTATGAGACCGAGCAGGCATTCTTCTTTCATCTTCTTAAACAAAGATGGTCCCCTAATGTTGACATCCCTTGGGAACAGGCAACTTAAAATTTCACTGTAAGACAGACATTGTTTAAGTATTGAGCGCATTTCCTGATTACACTGCATTTCAAGATTTGGATGAGTACCAAATATTAAGACCTTTGTCTTCAGGACAGATTTGTGAAATCTCAATGAGTTTTTAAATCTGCAAATAACAAACCTTGTAGGGACTACAAATAAGCAAGAGGACAAGCTAGGAATTCAAATTAACTTGACAAGTAGGAAATCGGCTGAAAAACAAAGGATGTTTATTCAGTGGGGACAAAGGCAAGGTTCTGTACCTAAGCATGAATAATTAGCTCTGCAAATGTAGGACGTGGATCAAGTAGTTAGCAGCTCTACAGCAAAAGATATGAGATTTGTTATGCATCAATAATGAACATGAGTCAACAATGTTATACTGTTGAGTAAAAGCCAAATACCCCCCTCAGACAGCAGGAAATGAGAGTCAAGATGCATCAGGCAATCTTTTCCCTCCAGGCAGGGCCAATAAAGCTTCAGCTGGAGCATGCCATGCAGCTCCTCACTTTGATTTCCAAGAAATATAGACTAACTGGAGAGAAGGAAACAGGGCACTGAAGCAGCTAGGGTTCATTACCTATGACAAAAGAAAAAAGTATTTGGAATTGTTTAGCTGAAAGAGTAGAATATGGTGAATGCAATGATACAGAATGTAAGTATGCAAAACTTTTTTGTCAAACAGAAGTGAGAACGTATCTGTATCCCTAGTGTAGTAGCTAAGACAAATTTACAGTTGCAATAATAAAGGTTCAATTTCCTCTCTAGAAAATAAGCCTCTATTCCAGCCCTTCACCCTCCCTATCCACACAAGTGAGATGGACATCATCTCTAACCTGATATTTTTAATAAGGGAAAGAAATGACAGTTAGGAATAAAGAAGGTATAAGAGATGCTACCACAGTACTTCTGAAAGCCCCTTCCAGTATTGTTTCTGTTAAAAACCTAGCACATACACACATGAACAGAGAGTAAGGGCAAAGAAAGCATGAGGAAAAATCTATTCTCCTGTAACTTTTCTCCAGTTTTCCTTAGCTGTGGTAGAAGCACACAAGAGGGATAGAACCAACTCAAGCATCTAACTACTATTTGGTATTAGGAGAAGGACATGTTCCCAGCTTCTCTAATTTGGGCTGGCAGTCAGGTTTTCCACCTTCAGAAAAACACTGAAAAGTCCTATCTAACAACTTACTCAACGCAATAGCCCAACACCACTCATTCTCATCAGTTAGCTACTATTTTATTCCCAAGAACAGTGATTAGCATGCATCCTTTTGAATTAGGCAGGCCCATGCCTTTGGAGTACAGACAGAAGAAGGGAGTACTCCTCTGCTAAGACAACACTGTCATTGTCACTTCAGGAATTAGTTGAGACAACGGGAAGCCTTGGCTAAAACACTACAGTTACTCTGAACTAACAAAAAGGATGAGGCTGGGTCAGAAAAGAGTTCCTCTAACTTTTCTTCACAAAGAACACATTCTCTGAGTTTTTTATTTGGGAGTCTGGTATTTTTAGGGGGATAGGCATGGGTGTATGTATGTGTGTTTAGGGGCTTTTAAACCAACAATGAGAATATAGTGTCCAAGTTTTTTACACTTATCACACTACCTAATTCAGAGGTTTAAACTATGAATCAGATATTCTGATGCAAGGCTGAAACCCTGCAGAGATCGTATAGATGGTGGAAGACAGTGAAATATGGGAATAAAGGTTAGAGTTTTACCATGGTATTTTGGGAAAAGTAGTTGCTTCCTAGGACTATAGCAAGTATTAAATGAAAAAGCCAGAAAGACACAGAACATTAGGAAACATTTAAAATCCAGACACCTGGGTCTTTCTCACAGTATATAAGCCATCTAGAAAAGAGTTTTCACTGCCTTGTGGAAGGTTCATTCCAAAGCAGAATCATGTCAGAGGTAAACATGATGGTTTGACACTGGTCCAACATCAGGCACCCACAAAAGCCATTCACTCCCCCTTCCCCTGCCAGAGCTGGGCAGAGGAGGAAAAAAAATTAACAATGGGTTCATGAATCGAGATAAGGATTGGGAGAAAACACTTCAAGGGCAAAGCAGGCTCAATTTAAAGTTGCAAAGAGAATTTATTACTAACAGAATCAGAGGAGGATAATGAGAAGTAAAATAAGCCCTTAAAACGCCCTCCCACCCTCCCACTCCCCCCCTCCCACTCCCCCCCCCCCCCCCCCCAGTCCCTCCCTCCTTCCCACTGATGGTGCAGGGAGACAGAGCACAGGGGTTTGGTCAGTCCATCACCAAGATTCTCTTCTGCTGCTCAGGGAGAGGAGTCTTCCCCTGTGAGACCGTGGGCTCCCTCCCACAGGAAACAGTTCTCTGTGAACTTCCCCGGCATGGGTCCACTCTCAGGAGCAGCAGCCACACCACACCTGTTGCAGCGTGAGCCCCTCCCACGGGCACACAGCCCTCCCAGAACTGCTGCACCGTAGGTCTTTCTTTCCATGAGGTGCAGTCCTCCAAGGACAGGCTGCTCCAGCCTGGACGCAGGGGCCCTCTCTCTCCACCAGGATTCCCACTGGATCACAGCCTCCTCCAGGGATCCACCCGCTCCAGCACGGGCACCTCCCCCACAGGCTGCAGGTGGATCTCTGCATCCCCCATAGATCTGATTTACCAAAATATGAATATCAATCTAGTATCAATATCCAACTGAGATGGACAAAAACTCTCTAACAGTTTAAAGTTAAAAAGTGTATGTTTTATTAGGCACCAGACAGCTGTGTGGAATAGCTTCCTAATACACAGTGTCAAAGTATGAATGGCTACAGAATCTACTTATCCACAAAAGTTATGAATATCCAAAATACAAATACATATTTATAACCATGACCCCTCCTATTCTCCGCCTCATATGGAAATTAGCTGTAATGTCATTAAGCATGCATGGTATAGTTTTTAAATTGGGTCGGTGGTCATTATTAATTGAAGAGTGGTCTTGAAGAGGAAGGAATAATGCTCTTCCTCACTTGAACTTTCCACCCCTCTGGGTTTTGACAATACAAATAGCCTCTTGGGGAACAACCAGTTTCTTCCTTATGACTTCTGAATAGTATCCAGATGGGAAAAATTAACAATTGTTTTAGATTTCTTTAGATCTATCTATCAGTGTTTTCTGGTCCTCATTATAAACACAACTAAGCAAATATAGAAAGACAGTTAATTAATTATCTGCAACATAAAAGCTTGTTTCTAACTTAACTCTTAATTACTCTCAGGTAGACCTACTTCCTCTAACTAATTCTAGCAAAATTTATCTTTAACTAAAATCTTAGAGTCTTAATGTTTCCTTCAATATCTGTGTTTCAGATCCATGGGCTGCAGGGGCACAGCTGTTTCACCAGGGTCTGCACCACAGGCTACAGAGGAATCTGGGCTCCAGCGCCTGGAGCACCTCCTGTCCCTCCTTCTCCACTGACCCTGGTGTCTCCATGTTGTTTCCCTCACATGTTCTCACCTCCTCCTCTTCTCTGGCTAGGAAAAAACTGAGTGCACTTTGTTTTGATTTTCTTCTTAAGTACATTGTCACAGAGGCATTCCCAACCTCTCTAACTGACCCAGCTTTAATCAGCAGCATTTCCATCTTCAGAGCCAGCAAGGATTCACCCTGCTGGACATGGTGGAAGCTTCCAGCAGCTTCTCACAGAAGCCACCTCTGTGGCACCCTCGCCACCAAAAACCAGGCCATGCAAAACCAATATAACATGGTAACTGACAGGTGAAACCAAACAGAAAGAAACCTTGAGAGTTAAAATCAAAGGAAGCTTGGAGTTGTATTTATAAGCCAGAAATATACAGAGCTGCATTTCAACAGCAAGGGATTTTTGTGCACATATGGTCTGTGGTGCTGCAGCAGTATCTATATTTGCTATCACAGTTCAAAAAAAACCAAACACCAAAATCACAAAACAGCCATGTTATTGCTTTGAATCGAATCTTTCCCATCATCTAAATTCTATTCCTTGATGTAAACATACTGAGGGTATTTTGAGAAGAGAAATCACCACCCAAAATGGTCAAAGGCCTCATGCAGCAAATGGGACAAGAAAATGAAAATATATCTGCAACTCAAGTAAAAATAATGCCAGGCAGCAGCTACTGATCTTCCTATAATATTTGCTAGGTTTTAATGTTTTGTAAATTAAATTTCTGAAGGGAGTTTTTATGTGTAAACACAACAAGCAGTACTTAAGTAATCCATAAATGTACTGGCTCAAGAAACAGTTCTACCACGTGGTGTTATTTAGAAATCTGTGAGGCTTCTAGAAATCCAAAATTTCACTCCACAAAAGAGCTTTAATTCCTGTTGCCCTGAATTTTCATAGTATCAAGTTTCAGAATATCTACCGGCAAAACTTACAACACTGATTCAGATAAAATGCAATTTATTGTAGAGAAAACAGCTAGACAGATTAGCCTTTAGGATGTATTCTCCTCTTGATATATGTGCTTAATTCCTCTCAGCACTAAAGGGTATTATTTGCATGTTTCAGAACAGATTATATGCCTTTCAACTTTACTGTAATATGCAGGTTCCGTTTCAAAAATGAATGGGTGTTAAATGCAAGAGCATAGCACACAGTACTCAAGACTATTTAATGATACAAATAACACAACTGCACCATGTTAGGAGGGTTCAAAGCATGGCTGAAGGAGATTTAAGTTAGAAATCATCTGATGGAGAGGGCTGCTAAGGCCAAGAAAGTGTTCGGTTTTACTTTTGTTTGCTGTGTTCAGCAAAGAGGACACCTCCTTTATCCCATGTACCCAGCCAAATCAGACTCCTGCAACAGGGCTTGCCAAAAATCACACAGTACAAAGAAATAAATTACATCAGGAACACCTCCATGCTTTAAAATGCCTATATCATTGTGGTAAATACATACAGTATTTACAATTTGCTTTGAAAAATTAGATTATGACCAGAAGCCAGTTTTGTACATTTCTTCATATTGGTCACTGATTTTACTGAGCCTTGGACCAGTAACTCAACATTTATGTCTCAGACTTTCAGGCTAGCAGCTGGACTCCATCTTGCAGGTGTTTTCCAACTTTAATGATTCTACATTCTCTGATGGAAGTGAGGTTTAACTAGAGATTGTTCATTGTTTGCCAAGATCAGTAGAGAACATCACAAAAATGCAAATAATTTTCTTAGAGGTCATACAAATGCTGCAATAAAGAGTAGATACAAAGTGGTGCCAGTATTAAATACAAGGTCAAATGCTTGCAGTAGCAGGCAGGAATAGATAGAGGAATGAAAGAAAATTTCAGATACCAGAATAGCTACTATTTTTTCAAGATACTGATCTGTTTTGACTTCAACACTGACTGCAGGACAGAATCTAGCAAAATATTTTATTAACTTAGTAAAATATGTGGTTGGATGCAACCTCAAGTATGCTTATACCCATAGCACTCCATTGCTGATCAACAGAGATGTCTTAGAAAGTGACTCAGAGCAACTGAAGCAAACAGAAAAAATAAATTGCAATTTGACTACAGGTTCATTCAAATGCCTGGCACCGAGCAAACAGTCAAACTTCTGAAGAAACCTGCTTAAAACAAATAAAAAAACCCCAAAGTGAGCAAACTTCCAGCCTCATCTCTTACTATGGTAACAACGAAGCAATAGGCTACATGTATCAGAGATTATATTCTGGTCCAGAAGTGATAAAAATTTAGAGGAACATGAAATATTTGCTAGAGATACACTCGTCTCAATTTTCTTAAATTGACTAACATGCTCTCAGCAGGCAGAGTGAAAGATAAAGTCAAGTCAAAACCTTTTCTGAATAATTTTAAAGACATCCTACTATCACAATAGAAAAACTAATACCAATATAGCTTTACATCCCATTTACATGTAGTTACAAATAGAAATGTATAAAGACAACCCAAAACCCCTCAGGTGACAGGAATAATACTTTTGAAGTGTAAAAGAGTTTCATAACAATATCTGGGAGACAAAATATACAAACTTGGGTTTTTTCCTTCTTCAAGAAAAAAAGAAAACTTGTTTCAAAACTTACAGGAAATTGAAGAAAACGAAAGAATCCTTGAATCAGTATTTGTTGCACTCAGGTGGAGTGGCAGCTCCTCCCCTGAGGGATGCCCAGGTTACAGTTCTCCACCCAACTGGTTGGCAGAGCAAAGGGAAAGACATACCCTTGTGTGATGAACAAACCCACTGATTTTTTCTGACAATTGAGATACAGGTGGATAGCCAGGAACACCTGCAAAGTTTAAAATACCTTTCTCACCCCTTTACCCCAAGCTCTACTTCACTCCCTCGTTCCCAGCTCCTCTCCCTCCCTGGGCAGTGCAGGGGCACTGGGGTGAGGGCCAGCCCACAGCAGTACCTCTCTGCAGCTCCTTTCTCCACAGGCTTCTGCTCCAGCCCAGGCTTCTCCCCACAGGGCACAGCTCCCTCCGGATAAAACTGCTCCTGCACAGACTCCACGTCCCCACAGAGAAATCCCTGCTGTAACACTCCCTACTTAGCCCCACCAGGTGCTCACAGGCGCTTTTCCTGCCCTCCTCACGGCCTGAGGGGCACAACTCAAACAGGCGGCACCTGGGGCACCACGCCCAGGGCTGAGGGCTCGGCTGTGCTCCGGGGGCAGCTGGAACCGGCTGGAACCGGCTGGAACCGGCTGGATGTGGCCAGGACAGCCTCAGTGCTGACCCGCCTCAGGGGGCTGTCACAGGCCCCCAGCACCGCGCAGACCCAGCACAGACCATGAGGGCTATGGCATCGGCCAAGCTGGGAACTCACATCCCACCTGTAATATTTTCACTTTTAAAACCTTGCACTCATCTGAGTGACTGGTGTTGGGCAATGCCACACTGGGCACTACCCAAGCCATTTTCCAAGGTGCCCACAGGAGGCAGGAGGTCCTCTCTCCCACCCTCTCTCCACACCAATAAACAGCCCCTCAGCCCAAATCTTGCATTGACAGAAGCTGCTCTTAAATCATGATGTTAACATTTGCCATCAGATTAGAGTGTTTCTCTAACTGGTCACTGGCCACCACCATTCTCAGAGGATGAGGGAACCATGGGTGTTGGTGTACCAAGCCCCAAGTGCAGGTGAGTGCAATCCATGGTTTTCTGAGATGCGGTCTTGCTCCATTTTTTACTCCAAAGATTCAGTGTCCCTTTGACACCTAACCAAACTAGCAATTAGTTGTCAAGGTGCGGCTGAAACGTCAAAATAAAACCAGTCAATTTAATCAGCATTTCCATGGTAGCTGAAATTATGCTGCTTAATGGCTGAATTGGGTTGCAATAAAAGTAAGTTGACTGTGTATCCCTGAAAATTGATTCCTGGAAGAACAGTCAAACACAATTGCTTCAGGAAAGAACATTAAAAAATATTAAACCACGGGTCTCGCAATTGCCTTAAAACATGGGCATAAAATCTAAATCTCTTTAGGAGTATACCAAATTTAGCCATAGATTTAGCTGGAGAAAATAAATTTAGAAAGGGAGATTTTGTTTGGAATAAATCTTCAGAACAGCCTTGCTGATTGCCTTTTCATAAAGACTACATCGTCTGGGGGAAAAACATGTTAACTCTCCCTGGTGCTTCAGATATTTGAGGTTTTTGGTGAAATATCTCATTATTTTCATTTTGTAGCCACAGACAATAGTTCTGTCTCACCAGGACAACGCATACAAAAAAGGTTAAAAACTTGATTTGAAAATGGTGGGTTTGACCCATGAGGTCAAAACTGGACTTAGCTATCATTCCATATGTGACTCTTAAATTGGACAAGTAAAGTATCTAAAAGTATCCAACAAACATTTTAAAGATAAAATTATTTGATGAACAAGATTGTTGTGTTGACATTACCATAGACACCAATTTCACAACACCTCAAGAAGCACGTGCAGTTCATGTTTACAACTTTTTTTGAGGTTAAATACTCTGCTACTCATGTTCATTATTAGGTATTTTTTGCAGTTTGACAATTAAGTTCTCTATGTCCCAATACATTTTGATTTTATACAATATATTTGGGAAAAAAATATGGAAATTGGTATTCTTTTTGCAGTTCTCCTTCTGGATAATGACACAGAAAATACTTCCATCATGCAAATTAATCTTGTGGAGAGATGTGACAGACTGATGTTAACTATCTTGCTGTCAAATTCTAAAGCAATATCTCATTTTTCTTTAATTTTTGTAAGTACCTAAATCTATCAATTGTTTTAAAAAACAAGCTAAATGTAAAAATAAACATTATTAGCTTTATCTACATGTCCATTTTATGCTGATAACATCTGGGGTTCAAAAGATGAAGCTCTAGGAAGGAGGAACAATTTCATATTTTGTCATTGTCTGCATGATAAAAAAGGACAAGTGCAATAACAATGCAGCAGACATGAGGATTTTCACAGTTAGCAGCCTGCCTGTCACAGCCCTCATTATCTTGCCTGCAGATGGCTTTTACAATATTTTCCCCAAGTATCCTGCAACACTGAAATGGATTCTATAAAATGATTTACCATATGTTTATAAATACTATGTACATAATGATTACACCTAGGCTGAAAGAGAGGGACATTTGCATATGGAAGCTGCCAGATATGTCACTAATGGGCAATATTATTTATACATGTACCTTACAATTAATTACAGATGAAGAATACTATTAGGAGAAGAATTAAAGGCAGTTGCTTTAGCACAGTCTCACAGGCTTCATATAGATGGGTTGAACTACCAAAACACAATTTGGAAAGTCAGGAAAGGTTGTGTGGATACCTAACTTTGCTGCTGCAAATATATAGCCAGCCACTTACTTCTTTTATCCCAAATTAATGTTTTGGGAATAGGAGAAACACTATGACAGGTACTTTGAATCAAATATTGATATCAAAAGAGTAAAAATGAAATAAATATTCCAGCAAATGGTGAGTCTAAGGGCTGCAATGACAAGAACTTAAGGAAATATTTGAAATAGCTGCCCATCCAGAGAATTGTTCTTACAGGAATGCTTAGTGAAACATGTGGGTAGAGTGACTTAAGAGATGCACCATTTCCTGTTAACAAATTAACTGTAAAGTCATTGTAGTACTTTGCAGATCGCAAATACACAGGGCAAGAGCAATGCGAGGAAAGGAACAGGCTGCTGGGCCAGCAAGAGCCAAGTACACAGAGTGGCCTGCAAGGGAGGGATCAGGGAGATACAAGGCAGGCAGTTTTATCCCACCTCCTGCCTTGGCTACCCCATCTGCCAGGTGATCTCTTTTGTAACTCGCAGAACATACTGCAGTTGAATTACCTGGTTTTGCCTGGCAAAGAGCATGGCTGCCAACCTGGCCAGAGCCTGATACACCTGTTGTTTCTTTGCATTTTAATACCATTTTTTATCATTACTGTTGCCTTAACTACTGGCTCCCTCAAGAAATATGCATATTTAAATCTATAAAGGCATTTTTCTACTCTGTGTGAAAATGTTCTTGCTCTTCTTTTGTGTAAATTTGCAAATCCAAGGTAGAAATATCCTCATTAGCAACCTGTTTACATTTCTATTGTGTGTATTCTTAGTGATTAAAAGGACAGTTCAAAATGGCAGTGGACCTCGGTCTCAGACTAAAAAATAGGTCATCCCCTTTTATTTTGCTGCTGCTTCATCCGATGGTTAATTACCTTCAGCTAAATACCCCTAAAACTGCTGAATATGAATTTGTGTTTATCTTCTGTTCTAGTTCTTCCCCCTACTGCTAACTCACAGAATTTTCTATTGCAGACAATCTTTGTTTTGATCTCTGCTTAGATAACTTTTTTGTGTAAAGGACCTTTTTTTCTTTCGATCCACACAACATGATGGTGACTCATCATGCAACCTCTTATTTTCTTCCACTGTGTGTTTTCTGTGGTAGCTGTTAGCTCTGCATTGAGAGATGTCCCAGAGTGGAGGTGCTGAATTACTAATGCACATGTAGGCATTCAGAAAATATACTGTATGAATCTCAAAGAGCATCTAATTTGACATTATGGCCTATTCAGCATGCACAATATTCACATAACAATCACAGTCCACAGTCATGTTGTGCTAAGAACCATACAATCACTTTGTTAGACTCACTTTCAGAAGGGCTGTTTTTCAGTCCAACACATAAGCCTGAAAGTAAAATCATTGTGTTGGAAATTTCTCAGTAATCACAAATCCTCCAGAAATAAACTAATATGTATGTCATTTAACAAACAAGGTTAAATGGTTGCATTTTGGTTGCTGCATGTCTCTAGTCATCAAAATGGAATTATTATAGCTGTGTTCATCTAATATGGAAATGCAAGTACAGTGTAACCACCTTTCATCAGTAGATCAGTCCACATTTTGAAAATTGTTTCAGGGGAATTCATGCCAGAGATGTGTGCACTGAAAGTGGTTGCAGCAATCACTGTTAATCAGTCTTCAAAAAACAAACAACAAAAAAGACATTCCCAGACATTTTGTGAACAGCACAAGTAAGACACTCCAGGAGAAACTATTCAGAGCTCTCATTTATTTCCCTACACGTGCTCTGTAGAAACTTCCATGACATTTGAGATGACATGCTGTGAGAAGGGACACTGACTTTGTTCCTGCTTCTGTGCCTGCACCACACAGGCACCTCTAAGAAATGGTTTGGATAAAGATTTTACAGCCTATATGTACTGAAATGCATGGAAACCTGTTCTGCACTTGTAAGGATAAAAAAAAAGCAGGAAGAACCCCCACCTACTTCATTAAAAAATAAACTAATGCATCACCACTTTTAGTTTTTTCTCTCTAATTCAGTAGCTACAGAAATCATCACGCCCTAAACTGACTCCTCTGAACATCAGACTTCTCACTGTGTGGAGTGGTCTGACATTAAAATACATTCATTGACTGGCTGCAGAACTGAGACTCCACGCACTATTCCCCATGTATCTTTGTTTAGTGGCTCTGCACAACAGATGGAATTTTATGTCATGCAGCATTAGGCTACTGTTAAATTTTAATTTCAATTAATGGTCTTTATACTCTTTCTTTATGCACACCAGGGATACTTTAGGCATCCATTTCCCTTCTAATTAGCTTTTATTGCTGAATTCATTCTGAATCTCTGGAAGTCATTAGATTCTCTAGGATTCACAGCTGAATTTACTTACTCTCTAATAAAATTAATTAGTCCCTCTAAAAAAAAAGAAAAAAAAAGAAAAAAAAAGCTGAATTTGGTCTACCTTTATACACATAGCTAAGTATTGAAAGTCCAAAGTTTCTACACATCCTTTTCTGGTGCAGTTGGCTTTTTAATGTTGGCTTTTATCCTGGTTATTGACATCAGCATTTCTCAGGTTGATGCTTTGCCTACTTCACTTAAAATTAAACCTGTTTCAAGGGCTATGTCTCCTAGATTGTGGCGTAACATCACTTCTACACCACTCTGTGTCAAAAAGCTGTTATGTATTATGAGTTTCCTAGAATATTGTGCTCACTGTAAAAGTGAGCCTAAGGCACAGGTAATTTCCACAAGTACTGCTTGAGAAATTCAGATGATCTGCGCTGAAAATTTGTAATAATTATAAAAACTTCTATTGGAAAAAAGAGAAACAAGCAAGGTAATGCAAGAAAGAAAGGAGTCAATATCACACTAGTGTGGCTGCTTTTTGTTTTTTTAACATTTAGACAGTTGTTTATAAAAAGTCTTGGCTAGCTTAAGTTGCACAACAACATTAGGCTCTAATTTATCACTGTGCTATAACTCTGAAAATTGAATAATATACCTTCAGGGGAGAGGCAATGAAAGATTTCTTATTGTATAGATTACAATGGAATATTTATGACAGTAATTAGGAGTCTGTGACAACTTTTGTGATAAGCTCCCGTTTTGAGAAGCATAAATTATATGTGGTTATTATAGGGCCAGAACACAAGTAATTAGTAAAATATTACAATATTTATAAGACTCAGAATTGAACTTAGCACATAAAGAGGTTTTTTTTAATTTATGATTTTTGTAATATCAAGACACATACTGCATTACTTTTAGAAGCTGGTTATGAACATGCTATAGACATTTCTATCTGTTCAGGTGTCTAAATAAAAAAGTACCTTTACACTAGAGACACCATCTGTGACATGTATGTCGTTGTACACATGCTGCTATCACTGTATTTATGGACACAGCAATGCAGTGGTAACACTTGTTCTTGTCACTTCCTACAGTCAAGTGCATCTCATGTGCATTCATTTTATTCGGCTCCATCATTTGGAAGGACCTTCCTCTGCTTCACAGAGGTGGCACCCTCACAAACAAAAGACGTTTTTTATAGCAGACAAGCAGCTAAAGTCGTGAGAGTTTAACGTACAGCCAGGGCTCTAAACCCTGCTCTGAACCAAACACACGACACGGAGGAAATACTGTCACTGGAAACATAAGAGCTGTGGTAGCAAGGGCGGTCGTTTCTTTCCTTGTCCGGTTTGGCATTCCCATACTTGAGTTATCCTCACCAAACTAGGTCCAGATTTCCTGTCTAATAGAAGAGAGAAAGAAAAAGTTTTGACAAGAAAAGGTACTTCAGAATTGAAGTACACTAATTTAATACTTCTCTGGTTTTTTCCTGTAGCAACAGCTGATTTTTTTCCATCCTGATTTTTTTTTTTTTCCAATTCCACATACTTGCTTAAGCACAGCAATACCTGGCTTTATTGTAGTATACTCCCACTCAGCTCTTCCCTCTTTGCCAAGTGCATGCTCTTGCAAAGCCCAAGCCTCTTCCATGTCTGCAGCAGGCACAAGTGGACATGAACAAAAGAACAAAGCTGGCTTGTGGGCTCATGAAAAAGTGCACAAAAGCAATGACAGCTCAAAAATGTCCCAAGTAAACAGACAGATGCAAAACGAATGCTTTACATTGTGTCATAGGGTGCTCAAGCTAAATCTACAATCCACTACCTATCCTGCTGTTCCTTAGCTTGCAGGGAGAAAGGGACAACAGAAAACCTCTGGAGAGGGGTCAGTGGTTGACAGTGGTCCTCCACAAGGGAAGGACATTGAATATTTTAGAGCAGACCAAAGATTTTTTTTCAATGGGATAAAAGTTACCATCAGATAAAAAGTACCTTGTTTAGGTATTGCCTCAGAAAGCTGCCATCACTCTTCTCACCCTCATAACCACAGATTAAATAAATAGTGGACAAGACTGGAAAAAAAGTCTTGGCATTCACTTGATCATGAATTAACTTTTTTTCTCATGTATAATAATATAGCTCAACATAAAAAGTAAGTACAGTAGACGCTTAAAGAATTAGGTCACTCAAGGAAATTAACAGAGCAAATCTGCTTTGCCTTTATAGAGCAACTGGTAAAAACAAAAGCAATGATTCCAAATGGTATTTTCTAAGGCTTCTTCATTATCATTTCCAGGCAGTGCTTTTTCACAAGACTAAAACAAAAATAAATAAATATGTTTATAGAAAATTTTTAAATATTCATGGTCATGAAGCATGGCACAACCTCATTTTACATTATTCAGGCTCATAAAATGTGAAATAAAATTATATTTTCCCCCAATTCAACCTTTTTTAAAAGGAAATGCTGACTAAAACAAAAGAATCATGCAAAACAGATGATCAGAATAAAAGGATGATCTGTAATATGGATGTTAACTGAAAAGCTTTCATTTTTACTCAAAAGCTATTATGTGTTTTCGTCTAGAGTTTTTGAGTTTGAGAT
This sequence comes from Corvus moneduloides, assembly GCF_009650955.1. Classification (NCBI taxonomy): domain Eukaryota; kingdom Metazoa; phylum Chordata; class Aves; order Passeriformes; family Corvidae; genus Corvus; species Corvus moneduloides. The sequence continues at coordinate 9,493,446 of NC_045482.1, forward strand.
ATTTTTTGCATAAATAAGTTTAAACAATGGGTAATACAGATTTATCTATGAATTTGTTAGTCTAGAATTTTAAACAGTCCCAAGAATTCAAGCTGGTCAAAAATGAAGGAATAAAATCTAAGCCACCTGCTCCCATTAACATACCTAATTTCTTCTCTATGTTACGTAGCCATTTTTCCCATGAGCACATTCCACATGCAAAATTTGGAAAACCAGTGTACTTCCTTTGTTTTATGTTTTCAAAATTATTTAGTTTTGCAAATCTTCAGTTTTCACTTAATCCTCATTCAAGTAAATTAGTTTTTTTTACGTAAAGGTAATTAAGATTTACCAATTAGTAAAGTTTGGCTTGTTTTTTTGGGTTTTTTTGTTTGTTTGTTTGGTTTGGTTTTTTTTAAAGCTGATGCATACCCCTGATGTACACACAATTTTTGCTTTAAAGTATTAAGTTAACAGTTCCCTGAAATTTTTGAGCACTTGTCTTTGAAGTATCACATGTGGCATCGCTTCTCTTTGAAACATTCAAACCTGCTCCTGCCAGTGTGGGCTCTGTAGTCACTTCACCACAGAAACCCAGGAGCTGTGCCTGCGAGTCATTGCGACCCTTCAAAGCTTATTTCCTTCTGCAGCTTTTGTTTGGGATTATTTTATTGTGTCTGTGACTACCAGGCCCCCTTGGATTGTTATCCTTTATTGCCTATTCCTGACAGCTGCAAAAATACTGGCTTCCTTTTTTAATCATGAAATGAATTGTTGCAGGAATGGGGAATGTTACAGTTTCCTCCACATAACGTTTTCCAATCAGAAAACTGTAATTTCTCAAATGCATTAGCACAATATACTAGGAAACAGCTGCATAATTTAACTTAATTGTTAAGCAATACCTCATTATAGCTAGACAGTAAATTCAGCAGTTCACATTTTCTGTGTGCCTCTCATCTTTTCGGTGCTCACATCATGTTCTCTTTTTCATCTGCCTTTCTTCTCCCAAAGGTGCTGAAAAAGAGTCATATTTGCAATAAAAATGAATTTAATCTTCTTTAAGAACCAGTTTAAATTCATGGTAGATGCTTAAGATTCAAATTGATAGGAGAGTAAGCCTTTCTCTATAACCCTGGAAAGTCTGATAGCAGATACTCATCCAATTTTTTTGAACAAATAAAAACCTCTATCCAAGATCCAAGAGCAAGTAATAATTTTGTTTTGAAATACATCTTAACTTCTAATGACCTATGATAGTAATAAATATTGTTCAGCAGCATAGAGGTGGAGAGCTTCAAAAAGAATATAATTCAATGCCAGTGCGGAGTACCTAATATACAACTTGTTTTAAGACACTGCAAGACATTTGCATTCCCCACTAGTTCATCCAAGAAAATGTAATTTATGGTATGAAATTGATAGGGCAATGTTGGTAGGCCAACACCATCTCTTTTCCAGGCATACAGGAAATCTAGTACTTCTTTGTCTCTTCCTTCCTTCCTTCCTTCCTTCCTTCCTTCCTTCCTTCCTTCCTTCCTTCCTTCCTTCCTTCCGAATTCCTTCCTTCCGAATTCCTTCCTTCCTTCCTTCCGAATTCCTTCCGAATTCCTTCCTTCCTTCCGAATTCCTTCCTTCCTTCCTTCCTTCCGAATTCCTTCCTTCCTTCCTTTTTTTCTTTCTTTCTTTCTTTTTCTTTCTTTCTTTCTTTCTTTCTTTCCTTCTTTCTTTCCTTCTTTCTTTCTCTTTCTTTCTTTCTCTCTTTCTTTCTTTCTTTCTTTTTCTTTTTCTTTCTTTCTTTCTTTTTCTTTCTTTCTTTCTTTCTTTCTTTCTTTCTTTCTTTCTTTCTTTCTTTCTTTCTTTCTTTCTTTCTTTCTTTCTTTCTTTCTTTCTTTCCTTCCTTCCTTCCTTCCTTCCTTCCTTCCTTCCTTCCTTCCTTCCTTCCTTCTTTCTTTCCTTCTTTCTTTCTTTCTTTCTTTCTTTCTTTCCTTCTTTCCTTCTTTCTTTCCTTCTTTCTTTCTCTTTCTTTCTTTCTCTCTTTCTTTCTTTCTTTTTCTTTTTCTTTCTTTTTCTTTCTTTCTTTCTTTCTTTCTTTCTTTCTTTCTTTCTTTCTTTTCTTTCTTTTCTTTCTTTTCTTTCTTTTCTCTTCCTCCCTCCCTCCCTTCCTCATAAAATGGTTTCATCCTGAACCAGTTAATTTTAAATCTTCTTTAATTCCAAGGTTTTTTTCTTAATTTAGTACTTTCTGAGTCAATTTGAACATGCTTGTTCAAATTACATTTGAGTTCAATGGCTAGACTTGGCTATTTGCATAGTGTATTCACATTATATGTCTATGTGCTGATTCCCATCTCCCATGCAAGTTATTAATTTACTGGAATCTCTAGGTTAACAAAGGAAAAAAATCCATTCAGTTTCTATTCAGTGGCTATATTACATATATTTTATGTTTTAAGTAACTGCTCCACACACTTTTATTGCTGCCATTGTCTAACCACATGATCAGGTACCTCTAAAATATTTATATTTGCATCCTTAAATAACAGCTGGAGCTGCCAGTAACTGACAGGTGTGTACCAGCCCTGCTGCTGGTGGCTTTTGCCTCTTTGGACCAGAAGCTTTCCTGTGTTCTAAATATGAATTAGGACTGCCTGTCACTATGAATGATGCCTTATTCTGTTTTTAGTGGTTGTACATTCCCTTCCCATATTCTTATCCAACAAGGTCCATATAGTATGTGGGAGAAGGAAAAGATTTTACCATCACAAAGGTGAAACTCTTCCTCCTGCCTCCTGGAACAGATTGTCTGCAGCACGGCCTCTCCAATGCTGAAAATTGAGGACACAGCATCTTCATTTGTTATCTACTTCCAGCCATGTAAAAAGCAGACAGAACTCATTTTGAGTAAGATCAGAACAGTAAATATTGAGAACAACCACTCACATTCCTTGCTGTAAGTTAGGACTATTATAGAGAAGCACTCAAGAGAGAGTAGGAAAACTTCAATGACCTTTTTTCTTGCCAGTTCTATGTACTATGAGCAATCAGTAATTAAAGGTGTTCTATATCTGTAGCCAAACATTAAAAATATTTAAACCTTGAGCCTTTGTGGGAAGGTTTTGAGGGGTTTTTTTTCTTTATTACTGTTCAGTTTTGTTCCCCTCTTTATTCACAGAAATTAGAATAAAATCAGTTGGATACAGGAAGCAGTAACATCAGGAATCTGAAAGTGTTTAGTCAGACCATGTAATCACTGATAACAATCAATCATCCCTGTAGCTTCTGATCTGTGTAATTCCCCACCCACTGAAATTCAACCAGTTTCTAATAAACCTTTCATTAATAAAAAAATATAAAGAAATTTTTTTTTGAATATTTATAACCCTTTCACAATTAACCATTGGGTTTTGTGGGGTTTTTTATTATCACTGCACATCCTTAGTACAGCCTGACTCCATTAGATCAGTTGAAGTTCACAATGCTGTAAACTGTTTTTTCTGCTGAGCAATATCAGCACCATCCGATTTCACTGGTATCTCTCCAGCTTTTTTCCCATATTGTGGATTAATACATAATTCTTGCTCTTTTTCTCTCATGAGGAAACAAAAAGGTCCTGATCGCTAAACCTAGACTTTTCATAAACAGGATATGGCAGTTCAGAATCTGACAAAACATGGTGAAAATACCTAGCTGTGTATTAGTATACAATTATACAATGAAATTTACCTGTGGTTAGATGAAAGGGCATGACTAATTGGCTTCCTAACCTGTTCGACTAATTGAAGTAAGCAGAACTATAGTCATTACATTTAGTTCTTAGGAGAGCCAGTTTTTGTTGATAAGTACAGAAGAACAGTAGAGAAACAGGCTTGCTAGTCTTTGCATAAGGGAAAGAGTATTTCACATCTAAATTAGGCAAGGGAAAGGAAAAGATCACCACAAATATCTGGTGATGTTTAAGTGTATGGTTTACACCAACACTATTTCCTTGTTACATCAAAAAACCACTGTTTTACTTAGAACAGGTATTAAAATAAGGACAAACCTGGGAGAAGTGAACACCTGCTATGAAATATTGCCAAGATACAAAAAAATAACTACACTGCCCGACTTTAAGTGTCCACAGCTATAGAATTAATGTTTCCGACATACAATTAACCTCTGTGTTACAAACAGCACCTGACCTCAGTAGCAGGAATTCAGGAAAGCGCTTCCTGTGGCAGAAGCAGTTTCTTGCCCTCTGCTTCCAACCTGTTAAAACACCCTCTGTGGATATAGGGACTTCCTCCAGGTGCAGAGTTATATACTGCATATTCCATCATTCCATTTTATACATATATCCTAATCACAGACTCCTCACATTTGATGTATTGTGAAGACTCTGATCATGTCATGGACAATTTTTCTTGCTTGTTCCAAGAAGCAAGGTGTTTTTGACCAAGTCAGAACTCCATTAAGAGTATTTCTCAGTGTGATTCAGTATGTCTGAACATAATCTAATGAATCTATTACGAGTACACTCTTCCTAGTTAAAATTCAAGAGTAGCTTAGATGAAGAAATTGCACGTGTTTAACCTGGAGATGAATCAGGTCTGCTGATGAAAAGATGTCAGAGAAAGACAATAACTTAGAAAATTGAAAAATGCTAAAGAGTGACAGCTATTTTTCTTTAAGCCAAGTCCCTCTGGAAAAGTTTGTCAATTTGCTGCTGTAAAAGTATTTACAAAACCTTCTAATAAAGTCTGTGGGTTTGCTTACAACAGAGAAGAAAAAGCAGTCCTTCTACGGTTAGTGGAGCAGCTATGAAAACAACACAAAACAAAAAATAAATCCAAAATGCAAAACCTAAAAACAATTATCCAAACAAGTGTAACTTGCCTAACATGTTAAGGTAAACAATAACTCTATTATCATATTTTGCAGTTCCCTGATAGCCAGCCATACTTCCACAAGGAACTGAGTCTCTGTTCTGCATGAATTAACCTTCATCGTTATCTCTCAGAGTTTTCGGATGGCAAACACTGTAACAATGATTGAGATTAAAATGTTAGCCTGAAGTCAGATACCTGATACAATGGATGAATCTTTAATTCACTTTTAAATTGCTTAAATAACGTTACAGTCAAATTTTTCTGCGTGAATGAACATTAATTCAGCTAAGAAAAAATGTTGCCATGTTTAATTCAATAGTTTTAAAAATTCAGTTATTAAAAGATACTAATTTAGCATTTCCTTTGGTATTTTATGGATTGCTTTGTAAGATGCATCAACAGGCTGTGATAAAGAGATTAAACAAAGCCCTAAAAATGCTGCCCAAACTGAATATTTGTTTTTATTACATAGCTTTTTACACAGACAACTATGACAAAAGTAAATGACACCATTTGATAACAGATTAACACAATTATGGACTCTGTTTCTACAGCAGTTCACTGATGGGTAGGTAACAACAAATAAAGAAAGTTCTTGAAGCCTAGTGGGTTTAATTCTCTTTGGCATTTAAACAGATGTTGTTCCTTGAAAAGTCCTAGAGGATTGACCCTTGGTAAGAAAGTGCTGATCAAAAATCTTCTAAATCACAATGTGAAACCTCAATTCTGATCAGTGATTCTTTAAAAATCACCTATTTTGAAACTAGAGAATTTCTAAAATTCCCTAAAATTCTTAAAATATCCTGAGTTTAATGAACTGTCAAGTGAATTGTTCAATGAAAGAAAATAAATCAAGATTAATTTGATTTAATATGATATTTTTTAAGGGAGAAATATAGGAAAGCCCAGACACTATGTGTACAAACTTACCACCATTACCAGAGAACTTTTAGCTTTATTTCTCAGACAAATTCTTAAAAGTGAAACATTCATGTTCTGTAAGAGGTTGTATAACCAGGAGAAATAGATCCTTCCCTACAAATCAGGGAACCCTACATTTTTATTTCTTCCATCATTTCATAAATCTTCACCTTCATTAGAACAGATAACAGACCAGCTCTCCACCTCCCTGTTTGCAGCCTTAGAAGTCTCAAAGGGAGTCTAGCAGCAATCCAAACAGAGAGGGTTTTTTAGGTAATAGGCTATCCCAAAACGGTTTGGGTAAGAAGGAGGAAAAGATTTCCAATTAAGTTCAAGAACTTACTTCCTCAGATTCAAATTAAGATATGTAATTTTTAATCATTAACCTATCCCTGCTGCTCTGCCAGTCTGGATTCACTATCACAGTGCTCTCAGGACAGTTCTTAGCCGAGCTTTAGGAATCTTCTACCAAACGTGGTTGCTTTTTCAAGTTGGGAAATTACAAACAGCATTTGGTAAGAAGGCTGCCACAGGCCAGCTCCCAGATCTGCTTTTGTCCCAGACACCTTTTTGGCGAAAAGGGATACATTTATCCACCAACACCAGGAAATTACCATTTGAACAGAGAATTTCAGGCCATTCAGAGCACTGGGTCATTTCCTTTCTGGACAGAGCTTTTTGAGTACCACCTGTTAAAAGCATGCTTTCTTTTGGTGTTAGCTGGAACTCAGCATCCATTGTTCTTACATAATTCTCATATTTTGTTTGACCATGACACAAGAAGCAGTTTGTGAGGGAACAAAAATTCATTGGGGCCTTCAGCTTGCAGGTGTTTCCCCTGGCTGCTTCCAGTTGCTGTCAGTCTGCTGGGTCACACTGATACCACAAACCCTCTGTTGCTGACCATCCAGCTCTAAGGCAGCCTTTGCGATAGATTTACCCAGAGAAGCCACAAGAAGATAGAAAACCCCAAGACATACAACTTTTCCATAGGTAATCAGACACTCAGGTTATGCCTGATGAGTGGCAGCAGTTTATGCACCAAGGAGCAAGGGTTTGTCTCACAGCCTGAGGTGAGGAAGTCAAGGAAAAGGTAAAGCAAATATGAGACATTACAGGATGCCTTTAAGGTGCCATAAGGTATCAGAAACACAGAGTGCAATCCCATATCAACCATCTGAGGCACCAGCACCCCACAGCGAGCCGTCCTGTGTAGGAAATCTAATGAGCCCTATCCACTGTTGTGGGTCCTACAAAAGGAAAAAAAAGGAATCTCTGTGCTTAGGTATTTTCAGTAAAAAAACATTTGAAAACCTATTAGATATAAGGCAAAGACTTAGGATAGAATTCGAAACTGTTTGGAGATCCTTTTGTTTCTTTTGCTTTTATAAGCCCTAGAGTTCATATTGTTCAGCTTCTAGCAAAAGAATTAAGACTAAGAAACTGCCAAAAGAATTTTTTTCTTCAATTTACTTTTTTAGCCTACTGTCAGCAGCGTTGAAAGTTTCAGTTGCTGTTAACTTGTCTTCCCCTGGAAAAAAAAAAAATCTGCCATAAGGCTTAAGTATACATTTAGGGGATATTAAAACCTTACAAAATACACTTTTTTCACAAGGGTTGACATGAACCTGATTTCTTAGTGTGGTACGCCCAAGAGTCAAAATGAAATATACCAAATATCTCCAAAATCCTAAATACTCAATACAGTATTTTCCCACTCTCTGGTTGTCCTACATGCTGTCACAAAGCTGTGATACAGCTTTGGGAATGCCTGTCTCAATGCATGTGTGCCCACAATTTAATCCTGTAACCTCAAGAACATCATCATCATTTGTCTTCTTCCTGAAGTGCTCAGCAAGCTCAAAATGTATCTATTTGATATTTAACTCGGGCATAGGTTCACATTCAAATAGAAATATCTTTATATATAACTCCCTGTAAATGAAGCTTCTGCCCTCACTTCCTTTTGAAAAAGGCTTTCAGGTGCAGGCGTAGTGTAAAGCAGGCACATCTTAAGGACACAAGCAGAGTTTCATTATACCACAGAAATAAATATGCTCATTCCATGTTAACTGGGACTTTTTTACCCCACTGTGGAGTGTGAAGGTGTATTCACAGTCACAAACAAGGCTGCCCTGCTCAGTGTTCACAGGCCAGTGCACAGCCTGCTGCCATTTAGCAGTGACTCTGCTGAACAGCAGTAGGGATTCTCTGAGGAGAAATGCTTTTCTGAACAGGCAACCTGAACTCAGGAAGATGCATTAAATGGGCTTTCATCAAAATTTTGAAATATTCCAGCTGACAGAGACAGCAATCCTCAATTTGCACTTTCCTAATTGCAAAGCCAAGTTAAGGAAATGTAGTGTCTTGCAAAACAAGCGGGGAAAAGGGGGATATTCCTGAGTGTCTGTGGTACTCCCTCTCACCTTTAGGTCCGAGCAGTCTGTTAGTACCCAGTCACTCACCACACACAGAGAACATGATCCAGAAGGAGGGGGCCCTCCCTGGAATAATTGCTGTTGCTGTTATATCTTGCTGTATTATTTCATGTAACACACCTTACTCCATGGTATGACACAGGCAGAAGCAGCATCTCTGCTGTCCTGGACAGGAGGCAGTGAGAAAATCTGCCTCACCTGCTGGGCATGTCCTGGGGTGATGGAGCCAGGCTCAAAGAATAATTTCAGCCCAAAGATACGTGTCAAAAATATTTTATTCTATGAATAAAACACAAAATTTTAGGTACTTGGTTACTCTTTTTTTTCTGTTTTTTAGTTATGTAAGTTTAACTTAGCAAAATGATAGCAAAATCAAGGAAAACCTTAATAAGTACTGAATATTTTAATTAACAGTTGGAGCCCAGAGATTTTGTGACTGGAAAAGGAGAATTAAGAAATTTTTTTATCAGAAACTTTCTGTAATACTGCAATTTAGCTGAGAAAAAGAACAGTGCAGATGAATATGTTGAGACCCAGCAAAGTATCTGTCAGACCTCAGGAAACAATAACTAAATTAAAAATATTAATGCTGTAAAATTTTAAAAAGCAAACCTCAAACTGGTTACTGACCTGAAACATCGAGGAAAATTAACCAGCAGAAGCAAAATCAGCTTGTTGTAGCATTTACATAATTCACCCAGCTCTGCTGAAGGCTTCTAAGTTATAAATAAAATAAAAGGATATTCTAGGTACTTAGCCTGGTTTTCTAAATGACTTGTCCACATAGTTTGCAGGTTCAATTTGTATGTAGGTGCACACTCACCCCAAGACCCTGCATAATCTCAGCTCATACAAGTGTATTATTGGCTGCAATTTTTGTATTACTTGCTTGAAAAGTTGTGGTTCTCTGCGACAAAGGGTGGAGGAAAAAAGGCACCAAGAAAAAACGCTTTCATCAGACAAGATCGTCTTGAAAATGCCCTCCTCTAAGCTTGTGCCTTAGAGGGCAATAGGGGTGGGAGAGAAAAACCCAGAGAAGGCAAAGAAAATCCCAATTTTCTCTACCATCAATTCTAGGTATGAGGAAGCACATTAAGCCAAAAGAGATGATCTTCAAGTGAGACATTGAAAATGATGCATTTTGTTGCAACAAATGCTACTGAGAACATGAACAAAGTAGTTCTTTACAGTGTTTTTGAATCTTTCCTATTTTAAACATTCCAGTTTACTGAATGTTTCTTCTGTTTTGGGTTTCTTTTTCACACTTTAATAGCAGCTCCAGCAGGGATATTTAAATGTTAATCTGACATTAAAACCTAAAATAGCTGTTTAAATAGTGTAAATAGAAGTTGTAGGTGTACACTGTATGTTCTCAGGCCATCGTTTCTCAATGGCATGACCCAAAGTATGGATGTGAAGCACGGCCCCAGATCCCCTCTCCAGCACAAGGGCTTTCTGCTCCAGTGCAGCTCGATGCACATCAAAGGTTCGTGCCGAGTCATGCATTGGAGTGCTGAATGTACTTGATATGAAGGCATCTGAGGGAGAAGCCTCTGACAGCAGCTGTGATTTGTTTTTCACAGTTAGGTATCTCTATTCTTTGAATGGTAGAAATATGTCACCACAAAAGAATGAAACATTTTTTAAGTAGGAAAAAAAAATCTGACTGCATCTTTGTGTATGCTAAAACTGTCACTTTGGAAATGAATTCCCTTCCAGAATAAGGTAGTGACATGTCACCTCCTCGGTTTGATCCTCTGCCCTTTCATTGTGGCTTGTGATGGGAATGCAGCACTCTCAGTGGTACAGCCATTCATTGAAAACCCTGAAGAATGCACTAAAACTCAGAAAATTATTCTGACAAACCCATGTTTCAGAGCCTTTCATTTCCGAATATCCTGAGTCCTCGCTTAAAAAGTCTCCTTCAGCTCCATCACCTCTCTGTCCGCACCTTCTGCATGGCTGAGCAGCCCCTCGCTACACAAAGAACCATTTAGGGTAGTTTCCCTAATGTTGCTATTAAGGTGAAAGTTCTTCCTTGGAGGTGTTTAACATGTTTCAGATTCATCTGCATTTCTCATCTGGGAATCTAACACTTCCATGGCTTGCTGTGAAACCAATCTGGTTTTCTTTCCTTGTTTTACTTGTCATTCTATAAAATACACTATTTTTCTATTTTAGCAATCTTTCCTATAATGAAGTGTATTCTTCCAAATTCTTTTTCAGACTACAGCAAGATGTAGGTCAGTAGATTTCCAGGTAGGTAACAAACACTCTTTATAGCGGAACAACACTTGTGTGCCTGACACAATCATTTTGTCCCTATTATCTCTAGAATTATTAGTTTGTCCCATTCATCAGTTATCTTACTTCATTCAATCTGAGGCACGAGTTTCTTGAAGGAGTGCACAGTCTTTTCAGTTACTTTTTTATTGACCACATTTGAATTCATAGCCTTGAAAATTCATCACTTCTCAAGATTTTGAGTTATCCTTCTCGTAAAACTGTAACAGAAGGATAACCAGGGTAGGAGAAGCACAGAGAATTTCTTCTGCTCAACCATGATTTTGCAACCAGGGGCGGGATACTAATCTCATTGCTCAACAAAAGTGAAAGATCCCTGCCTTTGACTTTTAATACGGGAACACAGCATAATCTGAAGTGTCAATATACACTCCTTTCTTTCAAGGCTACAGAAGATCAGGGCCAATTGGATTACAAAGAGCACCAACCTGGTTTAGGATAATGCTTTAAGCACATACTGATAAGCAGGATAAATAGGACACTATTTCCACTGGGACACCAACACAAGACATTTGCAGAGAGTATAGGGTATAGGCCGGAATAACGCACCATCCCCCTCAGTACCCAACACAATAGCTTGGCCTCCAAGAGTAACTCCTGAACTGGACTCTTGCAACTCCAAGAACAGCCATTTTGAGTAAAAGGCATTTTATGTTCTTTTTTTGAGTTCTCCTCTACTTCAGGCTTACAAGAACCAAAGAGGTTTCATGTGAATTTGCCCCAGTAACTATTATGCGATGGAAGCCATATGTATAATTCTAGGACGGTAAAGGCAAGGTCTCACTTTGATCTAAACCAGGATGTGTTTATTTTGATCTCTTAGAAATGTTCTGAACTGAACTATTCACCTGTAAGGCATTTTTATCTCTGAGACTCATTACCCCAATAGGATTGATTTATATTCTGCATCCAAAAAAAACGGAGGGCTGATTAGGCCTTAAAAACAGCAATTTAATCAATGGCCCAGAGAGCGAGCCCATGTGTGCGATTTCTGAACAATGAACTCGGTGCATCATTTCAAGTGAAAACCACCTAATTGGATTATTTACAACCAACATTTACAAATTAGATGGCTGCAACTAAACTATGCGAGTGGTTTCTTCTTCAGTCCAAATTATACTTGTGTAAAGTGAAAGTTTTTAGAGTTTTTTGGGGGTTTTTTTCCTGCAAGAGAGATACTGGTCTCCAAACAGCTGTAATTAAGGATGTAAGCAATATACAGATTGAGAATGATTTACGGCATATCAGCTTTGTTCTGAAGCAAAGGCAGAAAACAGCGACATGTCAGCGAGCAATTAATTTCTTCAGAACAATTAAATATTAGGCCATGCATGCCAGTAACAGTGATATAATTCATATAAGAAAATAGAATCATAGAATCATAGAATATCCTGAGTTGTAAAACACATCTATAAATTGTTAAATGACACAGTAAAAAGCTGATTATAATAGAGTGCATCATAACAAGCGATTGGCCTCAAGAAGGGCCTCTTCAGCCCTCCACTACACACTTGGGTATGACACAGTGACTTTGGGTGTTCTAAATGTGACTTCAGGGGTTTTGACTAAATTATCTTCAAAGGAACCTTTCAGCTCTAAGTTCTGGTGATGATGTGACAAAACTACTGAGAATGTTGATGAGACGAGAAAAAGCATCCAGACGTGACAGTTTCTGCACTTTTCAGCCTAAGCTCCTTCCTCATACACACTACCCCTCTTCCCAACAGAAATGAACCTCCAAGATGTCTTTTCTAGACAGAAAGTATAAAAATTAAAAAATTGTGGAAAATGTGGCCCATAACCATTTGCAAGATCAAGGCCCTACTTGCAGAGAAATTAAGAAATGTACACACAGGAGATATTTCGTATCAGCTCCTCACTTTTTATTATAAAATGAACAGTCAGTAGGAGGAAATGCTTCTGAAGATTGTTGCTCCCTAACTTTGAAAAAACAAGACCATCCAACAGTCAGGGCAATTGTAAACACTAAAACATAATTCAATGAGTTTTGCACAGCTGGACAAAGTTGGTTACCAAGAATCAGTTTAATCTAGAGCAATATAATCTAGACCAAACCTAACTGTTTCTGTACCCATACAAAATGGAAACTCCAAACAAGGTGGGTTCATTTGTTGTTTGCTTTGGGGTTTTTAATTCTGTATTTCTACAGGCTTTCCTCTCAAAATCAGCTTCTGGGGAAAAATAAGGCCAGAATTCAGCAAAAAAAGGAGGGGAAATACAACACAAACAGAGGGTTGTTTTGAAATCACCAGGAGGAGCAAGGTGACTTGAAGCCAAATATTTTTTCTATTGTTCAGAATAAGACCAGCTTTCCAGGTGCTAGGAGCTTGCTGCAATAAATATGATCTAAGTATGCATGCAGAAAGACAGGCTGATTCAATTCACATCATATTCAAGTACATTAAGTGCTTGAATTCTGCATAGTTTTAAGAGCTTCTTCACTTCAAAAGCATTGTAAACTTTCCCTATAAAGGAGCCAGGATGTGTGTTACTCTTAAAATACCCCCTTTGAATTCATTCCTTTGGCAGATAGGACATGGCCAGAGTGAACCTGAGCGTGAGAGTTTGAATGTATTAATACATGAAAAGCAATTTCAAGTGAAAAAGAAAAAATATTTCTTCAAAGGAAAAGAAAATTATGGACAGAAAAATGTTTTTAGAAATGCAAATGGAAACTTGACATTTTGTGTTTCCACATGTTTCCTGCAGCTGGGGTGAATTCCAGCAAGTTGTCCTGGATTCTTGAAGAACAAAGAGAAAAGTAAAAAAATCCTAAGTCAAATTAAGTGGGAGCAAAATATTCCTGTGCTGAAGGTTTAGAGAAAAATTTCAGAAGCATCATAAAGCCTGCAGCAGTATGAATTAATTGTGAAAATGGAAAAATATTAAAAAATCAGCATAGTTCCTGAAAAAGACAGAAAACATCTGAAATTTCTTTTGCTGAGACTCATTTCAAAGCTATCAAAAAAAGATGAGAGACTTTTTCCATATTTTGATATTAGATAGGTTGATCTGGAGACATTTTGTTCTTTATTTCAAATGCTTTTAACACAGTTGAAACAAAAAGTGAGAGAAGATTCAGTAACCCAGAAATTTCATCTTTTGCTGCTGGCAGACTCTAATTTCCTTTAGTACTTGAAAGTTTTGCACCCGAAAATAGATGTTAGATGAGAAAGCATTATATGTGTCAATATACTGACACAAGTCACATGCACCCTTCATGAATTCAAAGGCAGTTACTTGTTAAAAAACCAAAATAACTGCAGAGCTCTTCACAACATCTTCTAAAAGTGGATCCATTTGGTATGGTACAGATGTGACTACTGTTCTTCTAAAACAAATTTTATAATACTGGGACCAAGTCAAGCAGGGGGAAGGTTTTAGACTAAGCAAAGTGACCAAGGGTTTATATTTGTTAGGATTTTAATATCATATAAAATTCAAAATATTCAATTAATCTGCTTGATTTTCCTATATATTTTCATCCATAAGACTGTATTTAATGAAATTCTTTTTAATGATTTTCTAATTTTTTTAACATTCCTATTTCTACATATTCACCCTCAAAGGCTTTTGGTGCATGCTATAATTGCACAAATCTACTGATATTTTTCTTAATCCAGATTAGGTGAATGAGAAATGCTCTGCTGAAAGAGCTTCTCTACAGGCCCAAATCTATCAAGATTACCACCAGCATGTATTTCATGCAACTATGTCTTTTCTTTTAGCCTCTTTCATTGCTCATTAGCTTAAACCTTCAATTTGTCAAGCTTCACCAATAGCAAGAGTACCTTTCTTTTAACCCTGTTTTTATACTTTTGATACTTTGTGTTCATATTTTGAAATCAAAGATATTGAAATGCTTACAGCAGACCCAAGATTTAATATAGATAACACGGGCGTATAAAAGGTAAGATGCTTAAGTTTAGATGTGTTAAGTGAGAATATTAGAGTGATACAATAAATTCCTGAAAACTTCCCCTTTAGGGCAAAACATCAAATTTCTTATTATTTTTGAAGTCTTTGGCTAAACAGTAAAGAATATTTAGGATTTATTCAGTTATTATAACATGGAATTTGCCATATTCCAAAGTTACTCCTGGCAAGTTACTCTGATTCTCTATCCTTTCCAGCCTAGCACTCTATAACTTGATAAACACTTCAGCCTTTGGCCTCCCAGCTCAACATCCAAATTCCACCTTTCCCTGTTGTAAGCTCGGTACCTCAAATGGAAGCCAAGGTTTCCCAACAGCACATCCAATCGATTTCAAGTAAACAGAGGACAGGGCTGACCAATGCATGGAATAACTGAGCACTGAAAAGGTCAAAGCAGACTGATTTACAGTACTGTCATGTTGTGCAGGATGCATGAGGCATTTCAGTGCTCATTTCGCATTCTACAGTGACAATGTCTATAATGAATAGGAAATGACATATTATGAATTCAGTCTTGTGATGATAATTGTAACGAGAATAGTGAATGGTACAACAAATCTAATCCATCTTCATGACAATCTAAAAACTATAATCTGATTGCCATCCTGGGGTGTTTTTCAGACACTTTCTAGAAGAAAACTAAATATGATTAAGAGGAAAAAAAAAAAAATTTTCTTTCCTGGATATGTTATACCCATATTCTTGGAAAGGTGCGTGATCTGTGTAAAACTTACACAAAAAACCCTTCCTTTAATTACATGGAAACTTTGATTTTCCTTTTATTTCGTCATAGTATGTTATAACTTTATTAAGAGAACCTTAAAGGTCATCAACTCTAAATCATGCATTAACAGAGGATAAGAAAGAGAATTGAAAAACCTTGAGTTATTCCAATAATAATCAGATGTTCTGTATGTAAGATAATAGGACATAGTGATGCATTGCATTTAATAAACCTAAGAGTTCAGGAAAATCAAAATCTATATAACGCTTAGTTACCTTGCAGATTTCAGAGCCTTCTTCTTGGCAGGGGGAAAACAATCTTTCAATGAAAGATACAGCAGTGCACTCACTGAAACTTCAAAAGCAATAGTTTCTGTCCCCGCAGTTTTACTGGAAACAGGAACACAATATTTGCTTATGCCAAGCTATTAAAAATGTAAGCCCTCCCTCTCCCAAGCACTCTATCATCTGATTTCAATGCCCAGAATTAAATATTGGCTCCACAGCAGGCCCTTACAAAATTGAGACTGTGACCCTGCTGGGACCAGGATATCAACATTGCTTGCTCATGGCTTCTGTCATCCCCTCTGTCTACCAGTGATGACATTCACACAACAAAGCTGATCTAAACTACCCCAAACCACCCCCAAAAATCTGAATTTAAGTCTAAGAAATGCTCCTCTGAGATATCCTTCCTCTTATTCCCTATAACACCAATGTTATTTTCTGTTTTAATTCTATTGTTTTCTTAATGTCTGGGTAATTGAATCAAGTGTGGGTTATAGCATTACTCCTAACCCAGGCTTGAAATCACATAGAGGAGGGCTCATTTAATGGATCGTTGCTTGCTGACTTTATATAGCATCGCTTGGATTGCAAACCAGTTGTGTATCTTGTTACACAGTTGATGGTCTTGTAACCATGCTGCTGTATCAACTGAAATTTATGGTTCTGCTTAAGATTTACTTTGGGAGTGATTTATTTTGTTTTCAAGAGTAATTTGTATTCTAAGAGAGCCTGTTCTAGTAAAAGCTGAAATCATTCTCCAAGAGGTTTACATAAGCAAAAATAAAAATTATAATGACAGTCTGTAATTTTCATGGATGAACTTTTAATAGAAGTGCTCTGGTAAACAGCGACAATTTGTGTTCACTTGTAGAATTAAATCACTTGATACGTTGATTGTATTGAATTAGTCACCTGTGTAAGTCATTGGTGTTGACTATTGAATTTTTTTAAAAGGTCTTTATTGATTTTTAAGGAGAAAATGTATTTAAAAGGTGGTCCACTGTTGTAATTCTGCTCATTATAAAGTGCTAAATAGCTGAAGGGGACTAAAAGAGTATTTGGGAAAAGAGAATCTATTTTTAACTAATTAGCTTTGAATCATTTGTCTAGCAAATCCGTGTTCTCAATCTATGGCAGTGTTTGGAAGGTAATTGAGAACCAGTCTTCTAATAAATGTGGTGACTGCCCTAACTAGAAGAGATTCCAATGCTCACGGAAGAGAACAGAAACAGCTGCAAATGGGTACTGCAGCAGCAGGATATGGCCAGTGTCCGAGTGGTCACTGAGATGCCCTGAGTGTGTGCACACCAGAGTTAGTGCTCACACTGCACATCAGACAGCAAGCTCTTAAAATCACAACTCACTGACAACAGGGTCACAGTGATTCAACACCTTGAACTGAAAATCTACACCTATTCAACATAGGAACAAACAAACCCCCCAAAATATATGTTCTAATTTGAATTAATATTTATCTTGTTCAGTGTTAGTAATTTGAAAATTTCTGTAATGATCTAAGTATTATCGGAGTTTCAACACTTAAATGCCTTCTTTAGTTTGCCTATATAATTAAGCTGCATAAGAGCAAGCAAACAAAACTCCTGGTTGGAGGGGGTGGGGGTGTTAAATTTAAAAACTAGTCATTATTGAAATCCTGGAAGAGGTTGAATAACGTATGGCTGTTTGAAACAGCGTGGTACGGAGAACATCTTAAGATGCACTAACTAGTACTGAACAGATGTTGTAAGCACACAGGCAACATAAAACACCTTTTATCAAGGTAAAGTAATTAAATAGACAATGTTCAGAAAGAGAAAAGTTATTTACCAGAGAGCCAAGAACTGGATAGAGATTTAGAAAACTATCATGCTCTGACAAACCTCACTTGGGTCAAAAAAGATAAGGAGATGAGCTAAACCTACCTGCAAACAAGACTTTGGAAGAACCCAGCATATTTCAAATTTTATTGTATCAAACTACGTTTTTTAGGTACCTGAACTCTTCCTCTGTCATTCCTTTGTTCTTTGGAAATCCTTTAAAATTTCTTGTTATAGTAGATATGCCCATTTTCTAAGAATCTGGTGAGTTAATTGGTTTCTAGCATGACTTTTAATCCCATATCAAATGTACTTGGAACCTGGGACGGTTGTAAATTGTAATGTGCAATTTCTGGAGGATTGTGCAATTTCTATAGTCACATCTCACTTCCTCTTAGAACTGTGTTATCTGAAACCTTGTCTTGATGAACCCACCAAGCCTGATGTGTTTCTGGAGCCCCACAGCTCAGGAATGGTTTGTTTTCAGCACCAGGGGATACAGTCTGCAAAAAAACCATAACATCTAAATGCACTGAATCCACCTCACACAGAAAAATCTCTATCTCACTCTGCATTCCCTGTTCCAATGTGATGCAGTGTATGCAGTTAGTTTCCCTATGCTTTGGGAAGAGGCAAGAACATAACAGCAATTAGTTTTGGAGCTTTGGATCTAGTTATTGTTGGAATCTCCACAAAAACTTCTGCGCAATTTCCTGATTAGAAGCACTTTATAAAAGATTCTAATTATTGTTTTCTCCCACAAAGAAAAAGAAAACTGAGTAGATGTACTTTTAATTATCTGCTAAGATAAAGCAAATGTTTTTGAGAAAGAGTACAAAATCAACTCTGCACTAACATGAGAAGACAAAAAAGGAACAAGTAGTATTTACTTAATTTTATTTGTACTTCCATACATCCTGCTGACTAGTCAGTCATATTTTAAGTAACCTCACTTAACTTAAATGTACAGTGCCTGTAAATAATTCCCTAAGTGCAACAAGACCATTAAAATACAGCTGTACAGCAGTAAACAAGACAATGTAAACACTCCAAGACTTTGGTTCTATCTGCTATTCTCCGTTACAATTTCCATCCCAATTTTCAATAGGAGAACTTTGATGTTTATGGATCCCTTATTTTTATCTACTGTTCTGCTAGTTCTCCAGAACTATAGATTTCTATAGAACTATACATTTATTACACCACTGAATTAAACAGAAGTCAGAACCACAAAGAAAAGAATAGCAATACTGAAATGCTTTTTGTCTCCTTCCTGTTCCTTTCCCCCAAATAAATATTTGTCTTCCTCATCCTTTGAAACATTCTGATGCTTGGAAAATTAGCTCCTATAATCTAAGCCCCTATGAACAAGATTGAAAAATCCACACTGGTCATGTGATCAAGCTCCACTGAAGTTAATGGTATTATGCTTGTTAGGGTATTTCAATGAAAAATGTTTCACCAGATACCCTGAAAGCAAAACTACTTTTTTGCAAGGTATTAGTGTTGATATATTTAGCCAATCTATTTTTCTTGGAGTGAAGTGACTAGTATTACATTATTCTGTGTATTCCCCAGGGATGCAAAAGTTTTTTCCTTTTAAGCCCTAAGGGATCCATTCATGTACAAAAAGTAAGCAGCAATGGGGATTTAAATTTAAGTCTAAAGTAACTGGGTTGTGAGGACAACCTGCCAAGCAGAGTCTGTAGGGAGCCTTTCTCCTTTGGGCATGCTCCTGCCACAACTCTGGTTTTCCCCTTGGAGTTATTTCTACTCCAACACCTGCAAGGACACAGCAGGGCAGGAGAATGCTGCAGTACTTCTGAAGACCAAATATTCTGTGAAATTCTTCCAGTTAAATGTTGTCTCAAGTTCTCTCTTTGGGAAAAGAAAATAAGACATTTTAGTGTCTTAGGAACTTCCAAGGCAGGGCTATACAGTTTTGTTCCATGTTCAAGTTCATATGAATAATCTCCTTTTCTTTCTGTCTCTTTGGGAAATTGCTCATAGTGAGAGCTTTGGTTTTCAGTTTAAGTTTGGGGTTTGTAATTTTTTTTATTTGGTTTTTTTGGGGGGTTGTTAATTATTTAATTATTATTTGTTTGTTTGGTTTGTTCTCTGTTTTGTTTGTCTGTTTTATTCAGAAAAGACTGTCAGTCATATCATTAGCCCTATAATTCAGGAGACACTTGAATAATAAGAGCTTGTATTGTTTTGTCATTTTTATTGAACAGGATCTCTCAGCATGCAGCAGGCAGATTAATGTCACTGGCCATCATTTAGCTACTTGTGCCCTCTTTGATTCATTCCCCGAAGTTGTAGAATTGATATTAACTTTTAAGAACTGGACAGTAAGATAAATGATTTTGGTTTTGTTTTACCTTGAAATAAGAAAAAGGTCAGAAATAATTTATCTTGGCATGACAGAACCTGACCAGGCAAACAGAACTTCCTTACAATTTGCTTAGGGAAAGCGCTCATTGTTGCCTCCACCTGAAACACCTGGATGTTGAACTTTGAAGCCCTCTCCCCAGCTCTGCTTCTTTTTAAATTCTCTTTGCTGTGCACTGATTTAAGGGAAGTAAAAGGTGATTGAGCACAATGCTATTTTTTGACAGAGGCAGAGACATTAGCTATTTCCCTCTGGTTCAGTCTTATCCTTTGCAGTGTGGAGATGACTCAGATCTGCTCTGATGTTCGGATTTATTGGACAAATTAAAAAGCAACACTAAAAGCTCTCTCAACAGCAACTGGTGGCCTGTGTTTTGCCATGCTTCACCACAACACCCTCTGCATTGCAGGAACACACTCTCCAGATCTCCTGTCTTGTGCTCAAATATGACAGTCCATCTACTTCCTTTTGGATTTTTTTCTTTTGATTTTCCATAAGAATTTGCCTGAAAATTGTTATTAATGTATCTGATTTTGCGAGAAGAGTCAAAATACACTCCCTGCTTTTTAATGATTTTGATTATTTACTAGACAATAGTAGAACTGGGGGAAAACCTGACAGCCTGTCACAGACAATGCTAGCGAAGTTGTTTAAATCATCTCTAGGCATGTTCTAATTTAGCTCATTATTAATTTCCTGCCAGGAAATCACTGCCCTAAACCTCTCTAATTCAGACATAAGTCATTCTAAACTCTCACATAGACAGCTGATTGAACCCAAGACTTTTGTCTCATTACAAAGCCCAGACACTTTCAGGCAGAAGACTGTTCTAGGCATTTAATATTTTGAAACAAAATGTACTGTATAATTAATTGAGTATGAAATGCATTGTTCATCACAGAATTAGTTTATCTTTTCAAGAGTTTTCTGGCTGTATGCAATCAATCATTCACATTTCACAAACTGCTGTAGGTTTATGAATTTTCACTTTTGATACAATTGAGTTCTAACTGTGTTGCAAAATGAATACAAAATGTTATCTGGAGGCAAACTGAGTGAAACCCCTCTTGTTCTATTCAGTAAAATAGAATGTTAGGTCATTAATCACCTTCTTCTTCATCACTTCTCATTTTTTCCAGCGAACGATTTGTATTCCAGCCATGTGGGGGATACTAGCAGAGAACAAATAAATCTGAACTGACAAAGCAGGAAATATTTCCTAATTGTTTAGACTGCTGAAGAGAGTTAGAAAGCAGAGACAAAGAAAACCTACAAAAAGATGGCTTTGTGAATAATTTCGTTTGCTGGGCATGAGATGTGCCTGTCACATTAACTGCGGTTATCAACTTCCTTCAAAAAACAAGGAAATGGAGACAGGGTTGCCACCAAGGAGGAGGCACCTGAGTGCCCACTCATTATGCCTCAGAAGAGTCAGCCTCAGCTTGAAAGTGGCAGGGTATCCGCTTTGGCCTTATTTGAAATAGAAAGAAATTTTGTCAAATTCTCACCCATTTTCTGCTTTCTTGTATTGGCCAAACAATAGATCGAGAAAATCCTGCTTTATGACATTGCTCTCTGTTTCACCCCTCTTCTTGAATTAATATTAAAATAACTGACCACAACTAGAATTGGATTATGCTTTCCAGCCTTCAACCTGTTTTACCAGACCATGTAGATGTGTGGGGCATTTAGACACCTTTTTTCCCCCTTCCCTATTACCCCTTTTATGTTAAAATTGAAACCTGTGTGTCCCCTCATCAATACCAAAAGGGCAAATGATATCCAAAACTTTAACAGCAGTTCCCTTATGAAGACTGTATTCCTGTACCAGCACTTGATATTACACATGTATTAAAAAATACCATGTGCCATCTACTGAGGTATGACAACAGTATGAGTTCGTCTCTGCTGTTACTTTGCACAAGACATACTGAAGAACTTTCTTTAACCAGGACTTACATGCCCTAGAGAAACTGTGTGCTCTTCTTTCAGACAGAGTCTTTGTTGCAAAAGGATGGCTGTAGGAAAAATGCCTGCAGAATAAATAACATTTTATACTCCACTAGGTGCTATAATAACACCCTATAGTCTTTCAGGAGATCTTGCTGGTGGATTTGTGCTATTTTGATGATAGCTGTCGATTCACAGTTCCTCAGACCAATTGACAATAGGGCCCCTACTGTGTTATATAAAACATGCACTTTAGCTTTAAAAGCTCAAACCTTTAATCAAATTCGAAATGCCAGAGTAGAAATTTAAAATCACTGTCAGTATGACTTCACTCACATCTTCAAGCCTGGCAATCTCAAAAATACTTTCTGAACTATACGGTGGCAAATGGAATTTGCTTAAACACGATGGTGAGAATTTTTAATAAAGAACAATTTGTTTTGCTTTATTTCTCTGTTCATGTGGAGAGCAGTATGTTGAGACATGTTTTCACTGGTTTTGCTTTTTTCAGTTAAAATCTTAAACCATCTTAATCTTCACCATTCTGGTTTTCAATGACAAGATGGCTTTTTTCTAGCATTGTTTAAATGAAATTGACTGACTGATAAAATAATTCTAAGAAATCCTGAAAACTGCTATCTGACATTCAGCTCTTGAGTTACTCATGACTAACACTGTATTGTACCACAACATCTTTAATGGCCAGTCTTTAACACTTATCCCCAACAAATAAATGCAAAACAGATTTCACCAACAAAAAACCCAGACCTCCAAATTCTACATTTCTACTTTTCATTCAGGACCCAAACCCCATAAGATAATTAAGATTCCTCTCATCATTATCATTCAAAGAGGAATCCAACTAGCATCAAGCCAATGGACATTGTTGTTTAGAGGTAATTTTTTTGCACTGATGTTGCAGCATCCCTCTGCCAGAGGGGAGGACTTCATGCATATGGCAATAAATTCTCCCGCAAGTGTTACCAGTTTCTGAGTAACAGCCACAAAATCATTATCCTGAAAATCTGATGTAACCTCTATAGCCACAGACATGGAATAGCTACATTTGTGTATCAGCCTGATTTCAGGTATGGCCCCAAATCTTTATCAAGCCTCCTTTTTTTCCTTAGCATTCCAGCTCCCATGATGAAATCAGGAACCTCTGAGAGACTTAATGAGATCAGCTAAAGGGAGCAACAACCAGTTCAGGTGCAATTGCCAGTCTCAGAGGCTTCCTATTGAAAGCTGTATAGTCATTCATCTGTATTCCTTAATGTGCATGGGATAAGTGGCTCAACCCATTCTTTACAAAAAAAAAGAGTAAAGAGTAAAGAGCAAAAGAGTAAAGTCCCAAGCTGAAACTCCTAGCTAGGTTCAGCACTAGATTTTTGCAGTCAGGATAGGGTGTTATATTACAGCTGCCAGAGTCCAGCTACAGTGACTCCTCTGAAATATAGTTTCAAGAAAAAACTTAAATCCACTGCTCACCTAAGTACAAACCTCTCATAACAGCATTATATAACAAACATAAACCTCTCAGTGCACCAATGCAATTCACAGGTGGTACTAAATTAAAAATTCTAAATACCACAAAAGTAGAGACAACACATAGCCTACCCAAGATTAAAAATTTCAGAAAATAATCAAAGGAAGAACATCAAAGGATACACACAAACCATAAGAGGAAAACAACTGAAAGATGAAAATCCAAGATGTGATATTGAAAGATAGAAAGGAATAATATACACAGACATGAATTAATATATAGCCAGGAAAAAACCAAAAGGTGCTTTATGCACATTTTAAAGTTCAAAAGAGACAAAACAGGGATATGGAAATGCCATGGTGAAATCCTGTTTTCCAAAGTTACAAAATAGAGTTTCAAAAAAAAGTGTTTACATAAAAAAACAGTGAAAGAACTACAGCATACAATCCACCAAAAAAGACTAAACAAAGCAATTACCAAGTAAAAGCATGGCAGTGACCCACAAAAAAGTCAAAGACAGCTAATGCAAGGAATAATAATTATTTCCTGCGTTACATGAAAATTAATGAAACAAAACCAGAATAGTGAAGACTGAATTTCAGGAAGCAACTCTGAAAATGAGTTTTCTGGAATGCTTAGCAATGCTGCAAAGGGCACATTGAAATCGGCCCATCAACTGGGATTTAAATATGAAATATACACGTGTCAGTGGCTTTTCCAGTACATTACTGAATCTATTTTGAAACTGTATGCAAATATCTGGTGAACAAGTGAATCTATATCCCATTTAATGAATTTTATCTTTAAGTGAATAGTCAAGAATCAATTATTTCTGAATGATTTGTAGGTAAAGATAACTTAATGAATATGCATGCAAATATATAGTGGCAAATACTCTAATGAATATGCAAAATACATGAAGTGTTCACAAGTATTTCCTGAAAACTTTGAATTAGGTACTCATCCAATCAAAGAACAGAAATATCACTTAGTTATGTCCACAAAACAAATCCCAAACTGCAAATCATGGCCACAATATGGAGTAATCTCTGCACTCCTTCTGTAGGCTAAAATAAAGTAATTCAAAGAAAGGTAACACCAGACTAAGATCCACTTACAGATAACTGTGGAATTTGATAAATTGACAATTTCCAAAAATTTTAGTTTTCTGGTTTTTTGTTTTTTGTTTTTTTTTTTCTTTTTTCTTTTTTCTTTTTTCTTTTACTGGCAAAAAAATACCCCTTTTTTTTTTTATGTCAAAGCTCCTTAGTATTTCCTGAGCTTGACTACCTAAGGCTCCTCAGCAGAAAGCCATGCACTGGTTCCAGCTCAGCCCATGCAGACAGGTGTTGCCTGACATTTCTGAGCCCAGAAACCTTGGCCCAAAACTCTTCTCCAGCAGCACTCAGGAGACAGCACGTATGCAGGGGCTTAGCAAGGTCCTGCTCTGGCTGCCACTCCAGTAAATTTGAGAGAGATTATGTCACTCAGTCTGTTATTGAAGAGCGCAATCAACTTAAAACTTTTATTTCAGGGGACAAACTAATAAATCACAGTAGCTTCAGATGACCATAAAGCTTGTCGAGATTTCACTTTCCGACTTACATTTCTTGTGATTTGACTCCACACAGGAATTTTAATGATGGCCACATAATGTAATGCCAGGCTGACCTTTCCAGTCAGGAGAGACTCACCAGTAAACATTGTGATGACCTAACCTCTAAAGAGGACACCGAAAATAAAAGGAATATAGCTCAGGCCAGGTGATGGGTGCTGTGGAACAGGATTCAGGCAATGCTGTGTGCACTGCCCATGCTGGGGATCTGACTGAAAGCTGGCACTGTGGTTTATTGCCATTTTCCATAAAATTACATCACTTACACATGCTTCATCCTGACGTGGGTTCAGAGGGCTGGCACAGGAGCACTGAGATAACCTTTTAATGACCAACACAACCATCAGCAAAAGAGTGATAAAATGAGCTCTTATAATTGCTAGTTTCACGGTGTTTAAGATATGAAACATGAGATTAGAAGTATAACAGCAAGCTTTATGTAAACAATAGCATTGGTAAGAACAAGAAACTCACAAAACCTTTAAAAAAACTAGACCCCCTCCCTGGGACTTTGGTGGAATAGTTCCACAGAAGGTGGACTCATACTTCAGCTCCCTAATCATTGTGGCACAGTGAGCTGCAGCAGTGGGAAAGAAATAAGGTGGCAATGCTCCCTCTGGCAGGGCTGGGCCAGCCCCTCCTTGGCAGCTCCTGGGGGACCCCTCCCTATTCCTGGCCATGTCAGGGAGAAGCAGTGCCAGACAGCCTTTCTCCAGAGCAGAGAATGTACTGGGACTCAGGGCAGGCCATATCCAGGTAAAATACATCCACTAGCTGTGTTCCAGGAAATGCTAAATTGACCATTCGTCAGAGACTTCTTGTCTGAATAGGTAAATTGCACTGAAATTCACTGTATGACAGTGATGAGTGAGGAAAAGAATACCATGTTCTTTCTGAGAGGGGATTTAAGGTCAGTCCTGGTACACTGCATTCAGAGATATGCGCTAGTAAGTTTTATAAAGTGAGAGAAAAAATGAAGTCATAAAACATCTGAAGCCATCCTGCATCATGCAAGGTCTGGTTTGCTCTTTCCATCCACACCCTGATCCAGGAAAGGTAGCACATAGCCATGATCATCATCAGATGGAACAGGGACAGGGAAAACTAATTTTCCTCATGAACCCCAGGCCTTCCTGTGGCTTCCATGAAACAGGAATAAATCAGTGATTCTGTTTTCACTCTTACATAGAAAAATAATTATCCTAATGAATACTGTAGTTGTGTTGTGCATTTATATTATAACTATCTTTTACTATCACTTAATGATCTTTCTGTTGACTAAAAATCCCCTGATGATTGAGTTTGGGTTTGTCTGTTTTTGTTTCTGTTTACACAGTACTGAAGCAGTTGCCAAGCAGAACATAATAAATTGAAATTCTGACATAATAAATAGATAATGTATTGTAATTGGATTATTTGTAGACTGTCTCAGCAGAAATTTGCATAACACTGAGAAAGATTGCTACAAATATCAAAAATAAGCAACAGAGCTAATTAGGGGTTTGTTTACATGTATCTTCCTGAAAACACAGTAAAAAAGGAATTAAAAGTGTACTCTCTCCTTAGTTTTCTGGGGAGATTGCTGCAAGGTCAAAGAATTGATGACTCTCATAACTACTCTTTTCCATCAAACCAGAATGTAAACCTCTATCACTAGTACAAAAAGGATAATAACCCAATTCCAGCAGCAAGGACTGAAACTTATTCTAGTGGATAGACATGTATCAACAGATCAATAGACATCTGTGTTCATGCAGATAATCACTGAATTAAAACAGGGAAGTCTATTCAGTTGTCATCCTGACACATACCAAAGAGAGATTGGTCTTTGTGCCTTCAAATGCCTGTGGTCTGTAACCTAAAGTGTGATTTCTGATACCACTTTTTCTTTTCTGGATGTCTGGCTGCAAAGATCAACATTGCAATGAATGCGCAGGAATAAACAGACCTGAGAAAGGCCTGAAGATATCACTGTAACACTTTCAGGCCTTTAAAGAAAACAAAATATTGAATTTAGTTTGGTTTTGTCATTTAAAAACAGAATGAAATACAATGAAATGAACTAAAAATGTTAGTGATGTAATTAGTCATAAACCTTGACCCAAATCTCCAGAGTTCTGAAAGAAAGAGTATTCTGGTGATTTGGAGATTGTCTTTGAGCTCAGTTGTTGGGAAATAATACATAACTCCTAATCAAAGCAGTATATATGATCACACTGATGTCTGATCTGGTTGGTTCTTCAGACTTTTAGAGAGAATTAAGGTGTAGACACATAATTTAAAAAAGAATCACTGACTGAAAGTTGTTTCTTTTTGATGCATTTTAGAGCTGGTTTCTGTCTGCAGCTCTGGGCATTTACCTAGAGAATTTTTGCAGGAGAGAGCCCAGCTGCACACTGGGCTCTTAGTTGGAGAAAACTGAGATACTTAACCTGCCTTATCCTCACCCCTGTGCCTGAGGGAGATCACACAAACAGCCCTGACTGGGCCTGTCCAGGGCTTAGAGTGACATTATTTGCAACTTGGGCCATGGTGTTCTGTGACTGATTGTATTTTCCTCCACAAAGAGGTACTCCATGCCAGGACATTAAAATTATTGTGTCAGTTGTACAAATGGATTGCAACTCTGGTAACAAAGGGATCTTAACCTGCCACTATTGCTGTAATTTATATAAATCTTTCAAAAAGCAATCTCTGGGGCTGGAGAAGTTGTTTCAGTGACATGGCAATGTGTGCATCACAGCCTTATTCCATGTCAGTTAGGTTGATGTGTCTTTTCTGTTCTCTCATGGGCCATACTGAGCTGGAAATAAGTAGTTTTATTATCAATTTTAACTGTCTTAAATTATTCTATTTGATATAAACTTTTGTTTATCTATAAGGAAAGTACTAAATAGAACTAAGTGAAGGTTATAGTAACTCTCTATATGAAATACTTCCTTTTTAAAACTCTTGAGAAGAATAAACAGCTGCAGTGAGGGCCTGGTCCTTGAGAAGCAGCAGAGTGAGGTACCTCAGAGACATCAGGATGCCACCCTTGCCCTCTTGCTGCCTCCAGAGGGGAGTGCAGATCTCTCCTGTGGTCCTTCAAATAGCTGATGCACTGCTTGATGCATGCTAGAACAGCACTCTAAACACACGTTTTGAAAATTCCATCCAATCCAAGTCTCTTTTCTAATAATTCAAACAAAACCACAAATATTTTAGAATCTTTGTGTTCAGTTTTGAGCCCCTCACTTCAAGAAAGTCTTCAAGGTGCTGAAGGGTGTCCCAAGAAGGGAAACAAATTTGGTGAAGGGTCTGGAGCACAAGTCTGATGAGGAGGGGCTGAGGGAGGTGGGGTTGTTTAGCCTGGAGAAATGGAGACTCAGGTGAGGCCTTATCACTCTCTACAACTTCCTGAAATGAGGCTGTAACCAGGTGGGGGTCTGTCTCTTTCCCCAAGTAACAAGTGATGGGATGAGAGGAAATGGCCTCAAGTTGTGCCAGGGGAGGTTTAGTTGGATATTAGGAAAAATTCCTTCAGTGAAAAGATGGTGAAGCCTTGGAAAGACTGCCCAGGGCAGTTGTGGAGTCACCATCCCTGGGGTTAAATGTGTAAATGTGGCACCCGGGGACATGGTTTAGAGGTGGGTTTGGCAGTGCTGGGTTAATAGTCCGACTTGATGACGTTAAAGGTCTTTTCCAAGCTAAACAATTCTATGATTGTGTGATTCTATGATTCTATCTCTCATCAAAATTGTGTCCCATGAGTATCCAGTTTCAGTATGGTCTCTAGAGGGGAAAATGGTGTTAAATAGGATTAAAAGTTAATGAAATATTTTATGACAATATTTTACCATAGCAACAGAAAGTTAGATCTGAGCATTGTATAAATATTAATATTACTCTCCTCATCTCAATCACTAAAGGACTTGGGGAAAGTGTGTGAAGGGGGAAGAATCTCATTTTTATGGTTCTAAAATTCGAATGTGAAAGAGGAAGAGAGATTAGGTTATAAAAATAAGATGCTGCTAACTTGCCTAATGGCCTGTAATCTGCTGGAAGTACAGCTGCACTGGGCTTTTAAACAGGTGCTCTGATTATAGAGCATAACAAACATGTTAGGCTTTGTAGTGCATTTAATATCTTATAAACAGCCAGGCTAATTTAGGCAAGGCTAATGGGTTAGCTCAAATGGTACTCGTGTAAAAGGTGTGTGATTATATCTGTGTACATTAAAGCAACAATTTCAGTGCTCGGAGCTCCCCATCCTGCACATCTCAGAGCAGAGGCTGCAGCAAGCTCCTAGTCAGTGCAACAGGGAGATCCAGCTGCTCCTGCCTCTGCTCTCTGGGTTTACTTTGTGATCCTGTGGCTGTGTAATCCTTTGTCACAGGAAAGAAGTTGAAAATGAGCTCTGTGTCATGAGAGAGTCTGCTATCATTTATATTCGCCCCCTCTTCAGAAATCTCAGACTGTGTTTTGTCCAAGTGCAAACCGAGCAAGTGTGATATCCCAACTTCCCCTGCACTTTCTATTTTCTGAGATCCACTTTATCAGGACACTGCAAGCCTCTGCTAACTTGTGACTCAGTGGTTTATACTTCCAAACAAGAAATAAAAATCTAAGACAGTGAATGAAGACTAATTCCACTGTGATGTAGACGCATTTCAACATGTTAGAACTAACGGAGGGAAGCAATCAGGGTATTTGTGTGTGTGTGAAAAAAACAGAATCAAGAGCTCAGTGCAATGTCCCCGGCAGCAGTGGTCTTGTGTGGCAGATCCTTGGGTAGTTCACACCTTGAACACTGACCAGATGCTCAGTCTGAGGCAGCAGTACATGTCTCTGCCCCTGGAGCACCTCTGGAAAAGACAGCCTGTACATGGACCTACTCATCTGTCTCTGCTTTGTGCTGTCCAACTAACGCTTTATGCCTGTGGTTGCAATCATGCTCCCTGTGGGCATAAAGATGAGGTGTTTAAATATTTTATTAACTAGACCATAAAGCCAACATCCAAGGGGTGATCCTACCTGAGGCAGTGAGATCACTGCCCTGCTCTGCTCTGCAGCTGCTCCTTAGATAATTAATCCTTCTCAGAGGTCAGCACAGCCAAAAGAGAAAGGAGGCATTTGTTTAGGGCAAGTCATAAGGCAAAAGCAGATTTGTGGGTACAGAGGGGAGAGGGCAGGAGAGGTAAGTGTTCTACAGGAAATTGCAGTGAAGGCCCAAACTACAACTGGAGCCCCACATTTGCTGCACTGCCAGCAGGTACCTGTATGGTGCACAGTTGTTTTAGCTTTGGGATTTGTAAAGAAAAATATACTTTTAAAAGTAACTTTTTAAATGAAATTTTATTTTTAATCACTGTTGGAATTTTTTTTGTCAGAATGAATCTGTATACCTTAGATGAAATTCAATTTAAATGTAATAATAATTTTCAGTGTATTTTTTTGATGCACGGTCAGAAATGTTTGGGTGACTCAGATATTTTTGCAGGTTCTGGAAGGTTTTTAACAATTGACACATTTAAGTTTTAATATTTATGCTCAGTTGAATTTTGACACCTAAAATATCCAAAAGTGATATGACTTTTCAGGCTTTCTGTTTTGTTTTTATTTGAATTGCTGCTGTTCTTTCGAGCCTCTGTTTGGTGGCATACTGTGGAGGAACACTTATTATTAGATTGTTTATTTTAAGAATAATGATATAACATATATGCCATTGTTAGCCGAAATGCAAAATATCAAAAAATAGCATATGAAGCTGGCAGCTCAAATACATGGTTTTGGGAGGCATCTTAGCGAATCCATTTCTTACTCCACTTGCTCCACAAAAGAAGAAAAGTAGTTTTTTTATAGCTATATGAATGCCACATGAGCCATTCTGATTAAAAAATTTAAAGTTTCAGATCTGATGCTGAAATCCAAAAGAACAGTAAGATTAAAATATGACACATCTTCAGTGCGGCATCTCCCATTTAAGGAAGACACTGTAAGAGAAAGAGATTAACCTTCTCATGCTGTAAAAATTCAAAGGTTAAGCCCAAAGCTTTCAGAGCAAGCACACGCTGTGGCTTAAGCCAGAAAACATTTTCTCGCGGAGAATCCCAGAGTTGCAAAGACTCTATCTCGTCCCAATTAAGTTCCTTGAACTCTAGCTGTCTATGGATGTATATAAATCTCCCTGAAATCCTATAGTAAACCAAGAGGAGGGTGTCTGCTATTCTAATGACTGAATGATTTAAGTCTTGTGTCTTCCCTCCGAGCAGATCCAGCCGCAGTGCAACGCTTGGTCCCGGCGCTGTATCGCTCTGTAGCATATTCCATCATGGATACACCCCTCAGGATCACTTTAGATTTTATGTGTGCTTCATTATGCAATCTTAAAAGCCTAAAATGTGATATAATGGAGCATTTAGCTCAAAGATAAGGAAAACAGCACGCTGCACTTTGCGGCCATTTGATATCCTGACAGGAAAGGGAACTGACACATGATAAAGAAATAAATAGTACTAGCAATGAGTTATGGCTTGTGGGGATTCAGTCATGCATTATTAAACCGGTATCACGACACAGTTCACTTTGCAATTGGCCAGGCCACCATTTTGCATTCCTTCAAACAGACTGGTTTCCTGTGTAAGGAACTGACGGGAGCAAATGAAATGAAAATACACATGCAAGTGGTAGGCAAGAGTATGAAATAACAAACCCAAGGGCAAATGTGCACATCCTGTCAATTCACAGACCATAAGGAAAATAAAGTATTCAAGCATTATGGTGATTCATAATGTATAAAAGACAGATAATGTAAAACAGTTGTGGTGAACCCCTATCACATAGGACATAGAACTACCCCAAATTATGTTTTCTTTCTTTCAGGTAAAGACTTCTATGAAAAACAATTTTTAAAATGAACATTGAGGGAAAATCCAATGCTGTCTGTGACAAATCACATTCTGCCTAGTTATCCTCACTGTCATGACCATAATTCTGTAACAGGCTCTTTGATTAACAAAACTGCTTGAGTACCTTGATTCCTTCTGTTAAATATATTTTCTATTTCTTCCACTGTTCCCATAGCTACAAAACTCCCTTCAATTTATTAACACCCAAAAGTTCAGAGAAAGCAATAAGCTGATTAATGATATGTAAAGGGGAAACTCAAGAACATAAATGCAGGAGGCCCTTCCCGGTGCAAAGAAGGGCTCTACCATAGGCTCAGGGCTTCAGAGCAAAAATCAGAGGGGAAAAGAAAAAGAAAAGAGCAAAAGTTTAGCTAACACCTGTTCAAAATACAGAACACTAATAATAGGAAACTGTTTTCTTGATTAATTTGTCAAGCATGGATCTTTGCACAGAGTATCTGAGGTTTTGTAGTATTAATCTGAGTTGCTGCAGATAAAATGAGAATATGTGAGGTTTCACAACAAGAACATAAATTCCAATTACCAACCAAAGAGAAGAAAGAATTAATTCAGTAGGTTATATACGCCAAAAGAATGCTGCAATTGTGGATGTTGAAGTAATAAATATTATAAATATTTATTACATTTTCATAGTCTTCACGTGCCAGTAGCTAAACAAGGTTGAGAAAGAAGAATCAATATTAAATTACACTCTTTGCAAACATTAATAAATATTGCTGTTACTTCTACAGCCCCTATATGAAAATCCAAACTAATAAATCATAAAGCTTGTTCCATTTTTCCATTTGGCCACCACCCAGACAAAAACAGGTGGAGACATTAAAAAGGGTTGTTGGGAGGTTTTCTTTTCATTCAGTTATCTGTCCTTTCATTGTTTCCCTGATAGAGCTACCATTTTCATTTTGATTCACAACACATTTGTCAATTAGAGTTGTGTCATTTATGGAATACTAGCTCTGGAAATAGAGTATGGAAATAGACTACACATGACAGTGACTCCTCAGGATAAACAAATGCAGTTAAAAATGGTAGTACTCCCAGCTAGAGGCTTCATCTAGAGCAGAAATTGTGTCTGTGATATGATATATGCAGTTAATTCCAGACAAATCTGCAGGAGCTCCTGGTACTCTTCAGGGTACATGAAGGAAGGAGAAGAGGTATTGGAAAGAGTCTGGAAAGAATTCTAAATTTGCTTGTATTCAATGGGACAGTTTTCTTAGATGAAAAAAGGAAAGAAAATTATATTGTTTGTACTATACTATAGCTACGTTCAAAAATTATATCAAGTCAGATATATATATAAAATGATATTAAGTCAGAAGATTAAGAATATTTGGGCCCCATTCTAACTTGCATTAGTGTTTGTGGGAGCCAGAAACTCAGGACCAGGCTTTGAATTTGATGTGACTTCTTATTTTCTAACACCTTACTCCATTTAAGAAGGAAGAGAGTGTATGGGTAGGGAAAGGATGAGCAGAAAGAACTTTTCTTTGTTGTTGTGTTAATCATCTTGAATTTCTAGCTGGTAGAGAAAAATAAGTTTTCTAGTATATTTATAATATTTTTCACCCATTGTTGCAGCAGGAAAGAATTTTTAGCTTGAAGGGCTAAAGAGGAACCTTTTTCACTCCTACTTGAATAGCTGAATGATGCTAATGGCAAAAAATCTTTCAACCTGCTACAGAGCTGCCCATGTTTTGCACAGCTTTTTTTCTCCAGATAATGCGACAAACAAACATTAGCACTTGTATTCCACCATAGCAGCAAACCTTTTCTCATGCTCCAGCCTGTTTATTTCCTTATAGTCCTTGGAGGAGGAAACAAGAGGGGAAGATTTGATGAAATAAAACCTGAAATCTTTTTGTTCTGCAGAACACAAGCATTATGTGGGATATCTGAATGTGTGAAGAGGCAGTTAATATTGCGGTTCTTTGCAACAAATACTGTGCTTAAAGGTCATTCATGACAGGGGCTTTGAGAGCATCTGTTGCTAGGTACACACAAGCTGAATCTCATTACTGGAAACTATTTGAGTGACAAGCATCACAATCCTTCACTATTCATTATCTTTTCTGCCTTGCAGAAGAGATCTGTACCCTCTTTCCCTCGTTCCTGTTACCCAACAAATATGACATACGTTTTTCAGTTTGACAATTGTGACCTCAGATTCACCTATTTCAGGGTTTATTTTATTTCTGTTTTACACTGACAATAGGAATACTTGTTATCTTGAAGCAGATGATTAAGGAGATATTCCCCATGAATATTCCAGCCACTGAGCATGATAAAGAGGTGATGTGGTTCAAACATTCTGACCAAATAGTTTCATTTAAGCAAACTACAGTTTGAATGCTTCCTCAGTGTCCTGAGAATGACAACATTAACCACATTTGAATCTTCCCTTGAAGTTTGCTTCCCATTCTGTTTAGTAATCCCCACTGCAGCACAGAATGGAAATACTGGCTGTGGGGTGGAAAGCTTATCAGACCTCTCAAAGGTCTACATTGCCTTAATTTGTAGGGAGACAGAACTGAGTGTTTTTAAAATCTCATTGAAGAGAAAATTTTTTGAAGTTAAAATTTTCAAAAATCAGGAACTGATTAGTGTTCTTTCATTTATTAAATTATGCAGGCTTATCTTTTATTGTAAACATATATTTTAATTCTTTAACATATTAAGCAATATTTATGTTAATTTAAAGCCTTTAAATTCTCTATACCAAAATACAGCTTCCCGAAAAAATGTGATGCAATAGCATCCACATACACCTCTGTTGATGTTATGGATTTTCCTAGTTCTGCTACTATCCTTCCCTTAGAGGTACTGGAACCATCACCTCTTCATCCAACAATGAAAACATCTTCTCTGGCTAAAAATTTTCACTTCTCCCAGAGCATGAAGGTCAACCAGTTCTGCCATTAGCTTGGAAATTTTAAGTCTAGGAATGACTGTGTTAAACATTCAGCTGGACATGAGAAAAAGCATTGCCTGTGAGTTACCTCTGCTATGCCACTGACCTTTAAAGCTGATCCTGTGGAGGAACTCTTTGCAGAACACATGGCTTGGTCAATAGGATTTATGACTGTCTGAGCAGTATTTTAGAAATTTGGCTCCTCTCTCAGGAACTAGAACTTCCCTTAGAGTACAAAGGCAGTGAATGTATTGAAACTTAAATATTGTGAACCACAACACGCTGAAACATAGAACAGATTTAAATGCTGGTGTCTTGCAATCTACACCTCAAACCAGATTACCAATAGACTGCACAAATCTGTTTTGACACTTACATGTCTGTCATATTTTATTTTTATTTGTTTTGTGTCATATTTTGTGTTGCTTGTACCAGTGCAGGGATGACATTTAATAACTTAAATTTGCTGCATCTGACATGGTAGTCTGGGTTTCTAGCAGCTAACATATAGGCAGTATTGGGAGTTTGAATATTCTGTCATTTGTTATAAAAACCCAAAATGGTATAACTAATAAAGATTTTTTGTCTCCCAAAAGCACTTAAGGTATACATTCACACATAGCACTTTTGAAAAATCTAGGATAAGAGTCCAGTAGTGTCAGTAGTATTACTTATCTATTAATCTACAGACAATCATATAATATATATTGAAAAACTTTGTTACTTCAGTGTTCATGACTCTTAGTTTTCTGCCATGTTGCCTCCATACATCAGTGAATTTGCTGATTTTTACTGACAAGGGCAGCAAACAGGGTTTTCCTGTTTTGTTTACGATATGTGTATATGGGAACAGGATAGCCATCCTGAATTATTTAGTTTCTCAATATATGGCATATTTTTGCAAACAAGAATAAGCACATGGCAACACAGAGTTGTTCAATAATGTATTGGTTTCTCTTACATGTGCATAAAGTGTCTTCCCTAAATATCATTCTGTCTAAAGGGAAAAACATGAGAGCTCAAAACCCAAATTGCCCAACAGTGCAGACATAAATCCCTGTGGGCATATTCCCCATTGTCTTCCTACCTGTGTCATCCTTCATCCTTTTGTAAAGTGGGTACACTGTACAATCAGGTCTGAAAAGCAGATGATTTATTCCTCTTTTCACAATGGTAAACGATGATACAAGATGCAGAACAGCAAGAAATTTGATCCTTGGTCCTCTGTAAGCCTCTTTTGTTTGCTCTGAAGTACCAGCTGTATTTCAGGTCAGAGATTAGAGTGTATTGCAGCAGCTAGAGCAGTTGCCATAAAATGCTTTCATTTCCCAGTAGTCACTAAAGTGATCATCTATTACCAAGTTTATATGCTGTCCCTAAGAAATATCTAACATCTGAAACAAAGCAGCTGGCAAATACTGATTCTGTGCTCTGGGAAAGTTGCATACTCACACTGATTTCTAAATGCAGTCTGCATTATTCTCTTCATTACTGGAAGAAGGTACTGTCTCGGAGCTGGTCACCACTAAATTTCTGAATGCGTAAAATTCACAATTAAGCCTAGATTTTCAAGAGTACTTGGTGCATTCAGGGTTCTCTTGGAAATACAGTGGTTTTTCAAGTGAGCTACTTTACATCTGCCAGGAACAAATGTAACAGGAGTAGCAATATCCAGTGAAGAGGAAAAACTAACTTGAAATTGCATTCCACTTGTTTAATCTTCTGAGTGGTTATTTTACTTGTTTGTATTCCATGCTGTAATATGATAATCTTAAATTGCTATGGAGTAGTTATTAAAAGTACAGCTTTGTAGAAAGTGTCATCTGAACACATCTTATGTCCTATTTGTGAAGATGGTAATGTTGTTGGAGCTGTTTATAACCTGTGGCCCTCACAATGCTGAGTCCTTCACTGCTGTCCAAGCTACATCTGATTTTTCTTATTAGAGGTTTCTGCAAACAGAAATATTTGCTTTCATATCCAGTAAAGACTGTGTGCCACTCACACACATCCTGCTTCTGTTGTCACTGTACACAAATGTCCTTTGTGGAGGTTCCTGTCCTTCACAATGTAAGCTCTTCTAGGTGGCTTCGAGTTTTTCTGATTTTGAAAGTAGTGTAGGAAAGGGAAAATAATTTTTGGAAAAAAAAAAAAGAGAAAGACCAAAACATAACACAACAACCATCTTACATTTCATTAGAACCTTTCAAAATACTTATAAAAATTATTTTCCTTTTCTTCTGCTTTGAACTGCACAAATCCAACAGTTTTTAATTGGGACAATACACATCCAAGATCAAAAAAGACAGATTTTTGCCAGACTGTTTCTGGGAATAAGTTTGAGTGATCATTCTCTATGAAATTAAGGTAAGGGGTTTTGGTTCTAAAACATTATAACTGAGAGGTGTTCAGGAAATGCCTCATTTTTCACAAACTGCCTGGCACAGAGAAGGAAATCACATTACTAATTAAAACCAGTAAATATAATGAGAATCAAGTTTTCATGAAAATAATACAAGCTGTGAGAGCTGAATGAGAGAATAATACTTTTATTTGTGACTATAGCTACACATTAAAACATGAAATATTAATAAGGATTATAATAGTTTTCACATTTCATATTTTGTCTAGATTTTTGCCACATCAGTCTAATTCAAACAAATACCAATGTAAACTTTTAATAAATGGAAAAGCATGTACCTTTTTCTTTGGAATTACTTTAGTTAAAAAGATTACTGCTATTTCCACCTGTTCCACTTTGATTTCTGCAAATAGTGTCATTGTTAAAGAGTCACAGATATAATCAATAAAGATGTGTGAATTGGGCTAGAAAACATGAAACAGCTGATTTTATACAGAGAAGAGCAGAGCATTTTGCCTCCCAGCACATAAACACAACAGAGTGCCAGAAAGGGGGACTTGGAAGAAGGAATCATAAACAGTCAATGTTTTTTTTGCACTCCTGCTTTTGGTGGTTTCTTGTTCTTACTTTGCTACTGGACTCTTGGCTGAAGCTCTTCACTTGTGAAAAGGCAATGAAAGGCCTTGAGAAATGGCTTAGCTTGATTCAAGGTGAGATTTACCAGCAGCAGCCAGAACCTTGCACTTGCCTGAACATATCACTTCACCTCTGCACAGATTCCCACCAGGGTTCAGCTGATGAACAGCTGCAAAGGTGCAGGAATTTATTGGATGCAAGGAGAGGTTTCTGCATCAGATATAAAGACCAAATCCTAGGTGCAGGGGAAGCTTTGTATATTAACCTGCTCTGTCCAACACATGAAGTTTTAAAGCAGTACGTCTAAAGAGGGGTGGCCTTCCTGCCTGCTCTGTGTGCTGGCTGTACAGAGTCCTGCGGGCTGGATTTTACTTTAGCTACAACACCCACATCTCACTTCTGTTGTTTCTTACTGAATGGAGAACCCCACCTAATGTGCAAAGAAGCAAAAGCTGTACAAATACCAGCAAACACCTGGGCTCTGAGCTGGACTGCACCTCCTGTCTTAAATCCAAGCATGGATAAGGCAACTTCATTGATAAAGGTGCAATATTTGACAGCACCTTGGAACACAGAATCAGAGAATTTGTTTGGGTTGGAAGAGACCTCTAAGATCTTTGAGTCCAACCGTTTACCCAGCACTGCTAAATCCATCACTAAACTGTGTCCCTAAGAGCTTCATCTACGCATCTTCTAAATACCTTCAGGGATGGGGACTCCACCACTTCCCTGGGCAGCCTGTTCCAATACACAGGAAGAAAAATACACATTTCATCAATTATTTATTTTGCATTTCAATTTATCTCCATCTCCTGCTATTTTATTTCTGTAACTGTGCTACCTTATTTTGTGAAGTACTTTAGGGATTAAGTGTCAGGAAACAAAAAGAGAAAAGCATATATCTTGATTTAGAGATTTAGATTTTATAGAGAGAGATAATTATTAGCATCACCTGTTGCATTGTTCCAAAATTACTTCCAGATCCCAAAGAATGAATTAGTTACAGGAAATTAGAGTCCATTAAATAGTCTTGTTCACAAAGTAATCAGTAAGCAACAGCAGTCCTTCAATTTAAAAGCCCATCTTCCTAATGGCCGATATAATGCTGGCTTCAGGTTAAAAGAGCACGTGTTCCTAGTTTGTCTGTCTCAGCAGAAGATGATGGTGTATTTGCAGTACGCTGACACTCCTTATCTGCCTGCTCTCCTGTACTTGGAGAAAATCACTAGCAGTTGAGATAAGCAGGTACCTGAACCCAGAGCTGACAGATTGTTGCCTTTTACAAAGTGAATCATATTTCTTAAAATGCACAGCAGAGGAATTCTACCCTGTGAAAAGAGAAGTGACAGGTTTAGAGTTCTGTCTCAGTGGTGGAAACTTGGAAGTTGCACTGACCAAAACTATCCCTTCTGTGCGAGTAATAGGGAATGTTTCCATGCTGTTATGGGACCTTGTAAAAACAAGGATCCAAATGTTCCAGTAAAATTAAATAAATTCGTTTTCTTTCTTCTCTCACCTCCTTCACTCTCAGCAGTTGCCTCTTAAGGGACTTGCCATGCTCAGCGGTTCCTTGGTCTGTGAGATGTGTGTTTGTATGTATGTACAAATGTGGATACAAAAATGCTCTTAGCAAGAAATTTTCCTGCTTCTTTCTAAGCCCGTGGGATACTTCTCTCTCATGAAGATAGTAGCAGAGTTCTATAAACTATGAACACCTGCGACCTTGTAGAACTATGTTTATGGTACAGTAGAAAATTTTTTTGACAATGGATGTTTTAGGATTCTAGCCAATCACCCCCTAGGGATGGCTGATCCTTTGTCCAATTAGACTATGAAGAAGAAAGCCTATAAAAGAGTTTGTAAAATAATTAAATAAATCAATCTTGCTGCACAATTCCTGCCTGCTGGATCTCTCTCCTCTCCTCCCTACGGCTGCGGGATACAGTAATATACAAATATATATATGCATATAGACAAATAAACCAGTTATAGACCAGCTATGGAATGACTGGATTGCAAGATTAAGTACAAGTGTGCTGCAGCAAAGAGGAAGACTTTCTACTTAAAATGAGATGGGCTCACGGCACAGGTTTTGCTGTGTTTGCGGTAGCACATAATGTGTTCATGTATCCATTGTTGACAGCAGTGGAATGGCAAGGCACCTATAATCATTAAATCTAGCTGTGGAATGGATAGCAAAGGTCATCCCATTTGTCTCCAGGAGTCACTCTGAATTCTTCAGAAATTGATAAGAGGATGTACACTGGGGATATCTGTTTTGATACACCAGATCTGAATATAGCTCAGAATGAAGGGTGTCTGGGAACTCAGCACTTTGGACATGCAAAAGAATGGGCCTGAGATCATTAAAATAAAAACTGTGAAAAATTGAGCAGTAATTACAGTAAAATAAAAAACAATAAGCATATCAAAAGTAACCAGTAGTAAGGATTAAAAAAAAAGATGCTATGACTGACTATACTGCATCCACTGTTGAACAAGGATTAATTGTTCCCATTGCAGCTGTGAACAAGATAAAAACAAAGAAATACCACCTTCCTTACGGATGGAGGAATAGACAATAAAAGGAAAATAAAAGCACACCTCTGTATAATGAATCTAAGCTCTACTGTGGCTATTTGTACAGGAGTTTTAGTGTGGCGAGAAACCTGCTCTGCTCAGCTGTATATTTTATTTCTCCCTATATCCTGTAGTTCCCGTGGCTTGCATTTGCACCAGCAGTGACAAGGTGCAGCAGAAATCTCCCTTTAGCTCTACCTTCTGACCAAACAGTGCATTTGCTCCAGCTGTACATTCTTTGTCAGGATCTGGCCCTTTGTATAAAGGCGAATGCTTTTTTGGCTGTGGTCCCAGTGGGGTGTTCGATAACTTTGTCAGAAAGAATCAAGAGAACATAATGACTGAACAAATAATAGGCTGTCAAGGAGACTCAAGTTACAGGAACAGAAAGATAGTCCAAAATGCCTTTGCTCTTCAAAGAAACCTAGAAAAACTTTGTCTTAATTTGGCCTTCAGAACTCTGACGTCAGCCGTTTCTTGTTTGCAAGCATCAACTCAAACATGGGAATTTATATGGATAGTTAGACCTCATGAGAGGTTTCTGGCAGGCTGCTTTCCCTCAGGTCAGTTGTGTACCATATACAAAACTACCACAATTGCTTTTTCACCTCCATTCCTTTAAAGAAAGTCTTACAGACAGTCTTATAGAAAATAATTCTGCTCTAGCTTTTTTTTTGCACCAGTCAAGCAAGGAATTATGCCTCTTATGGAAAATTAAAAACATACAGAAAAGCTATGTATTTCAATGGAGTTTTAATATATATTTTAGTACATCTCCTGAAGCACATTTCAATCAGCCAATTCATCCACACCAAAGTCAATGGATATTCCTACAGAAATAATCCATGTTTTTTGCTTTATAGACAGATATACAGTAAAGAGGCAAATAGAATAAAGTTCAGTGCTCAATATATTTAGCCAACTTTTGCCTTTGAAAAGGGTTTTGTAGGGCAAGTACCCTTTGAAGACCAGAAAAAAATTCCTCCAAGCCCTGGAGGCCTGGCTGTCACCTTCCTTCAAGCCAGCCAGGAGATGTTATGGGGAGGGCAGTGGGGCAGACCTGCTTGGCTTTAGAGAACTGGGAATGCTCTTTTGGAGCTGCATCACCCCTTGACTTAGACACAAAGCCTTGATATTGCTGTGATGGACAAGCAGAGGCAGGTACAGCTGTTCATTAATGTGATTGTTTGCCACTCACAACAGTAATTTAATGAGGCCCAGCTTTGAGCTGATGGTTGGTCCAGCTGACCTCCAGAGGTTCCTTCTGTGACTTCTGAATGCTGAGTACTCTGAAAGAACTTCTACAGTCCCCAAAAGCCCTGCAACTGCACGATTGCACAAAGACTCCTCCAGGGGAAGGGGGAACAGGGATTTTGTTTGCTTGTCTTCATGCTCTAGCCATCATCTCAGTCAGCCCTAGCCACTGACCTAGAGGCTGCCTTACCCAGAGTATCCCACTCTATCTGCCCATTGAGGCTGTCATAAAAATGCAGAGTTGTGTTTGCCCAGAGAAATGAGAAGACACTTGTAATTGGGGCAGGATTGTAGCCAGTTCACCGCTCCACGATGGTGAATCCATAGGTCCCGTCTTCAAGGATGAAATTATGAAATACAAGAAGGATCCTGGGGTGATGACAACAGCGCTTCCTACAGTGACAAAAATAATCCATGCCAAAATGAAGTTTTGCCAGTTAAATACGAAAACTTTTTTTGCAGAATATCTTTTGAACTGTACATATTTTCAGCTTACACACCTACTCCTGGCTTGGGAACTTAAGCTGTGTTTATTGTGAAGACTGTCAGCACATCTTTAAATGCTTCACCTATTCACATCTTTGGGTCTCTACAATGGAAACTATATCCTCTCTTTATATCATGATTCAACTCAGCTCAAAAAGCTAAATATGCAAAGGCATGACACAGACATGTCTCCCACTTCTCATTTAATACAACAAACAAATGGAGAACAGGAGCAACACGTGGCACAAAGATTAAGAAGTTGAATTTCCGTGCAGGTCTTTTTCCTTGCCACTTAAAGCAATAAATCATTTCAATTAGACATAATTGAAACAGTTTGCATTTGAAACGTGAGTGAAAATTGAAATCAGTATTATCCAGTTTCCCCCTTCCACATTCATATCAGCTATCAGGAGGATATTGCATATCTCTCTACTCTTGGCATAGATTAAGTCATAACTTACATTTTTTTAATATAATCTCTGGTTGTAATCAAGCACTAGTATATGGACTTTTATCATCAATACCACAGTCTTTTCCAAGTTCCTGTCCAGATACCTCTGGGCTTTAAATCCCTTATTGTCTTATCTAATTTTCCTTTTTCATGTAAAATTAATTAGAGTACAGACTCTCTTGTCTTTTTGTTATTCCATTCAGCTTTCAGGATGTTTTTGTTCTCCACCTAAACAGCAGTTTTTCAAAGATTTAATACACTGGCCTCATGTCTATGAGGGTGAGATCAACAAAAAGAATGCCACAATAGATACTGGCCAAAAATTAAGTAAAAATAAATAAAGAAATCTTTTGTAGCCTGTTATAAAAAAAGACAACATTATGATATTAAAGTGCAGAGCAGTGGACTGATTAATTAAGATAATAAAACTGATATAATTAAAAATTACTTGGGTTCTGTTTATTACCCCTTCTGTTGTCAACTAAACCTTTCAAACCCTGTAAATAAGCAAGCTGAATGACAGGTGCAATTGGTATGCAGGGGATTCAAGTTACTTAATGTTGCAATTTTTTCCCGGTTTTCACTCTTTTAGAGCATCAGGACTAACATCTGGAATAAACACATTGATTTGGTTGTATTGTCAGTGGGTCACTAATCAGAGAAATCATTGATTAGAAGTTATCTGTCAATTAAGTCTGACATTGTCTCTGGTACCTTGGCAATGGGGGGCTGCATCCTTTAAACTGAGACATTGACCTTGTTGTTTTCACTGTCTGGAGACTGAAATGAGGATTCACAGTAAAGACTGCTTTATCCTTTGTTTTATTCCCTTGTCATTTTGGTTGTTTTTTGGGTTTTTTTTCTGGGTGGGTTGTTTGGTTGGGTTTTTTCCTCAGCTCAGGTCTGATTGTCATGTGTTTTTCTGCATTTATCTGTTTTTTAAAATGAACACATGCCATTCCTGCACATAGGTGACATTTTGACAGGATGTTAAAGCACTTCAACAGTTTCCTCCCCACCATTTCCTGAAAACTGATTTTTAGGATTCATTCATTCAAATGATGAAGTAACAGTGTGTAAAACTTCATTGGGGGGGGCCGAGGGGGGTCGTTCTGATTACCTTTGAGGAACTCAGGACATCACTCGCTGGCAAGTCTGATTGTGTGTCAATATTTCAGAGCTCCTCCAGCCCGTGGGCTCAGCTCATCCACTGTGTACCCGCAGCATTCATGGAGAAAGGGAAGTGAAATGTGATGTTAATCTTCCTGGATAGTACTGGAATGAGTAATTCTTCCAATCTAGCAATAAGACACAATGTTAGCCTTGAAATTAGACACTTGGGCTCCAGTTCATCATTAATCAGAAAGGCACTTGAGCATGTCTATACCTTTAGACATGTGCTTAAGTGTTTTGCTGCAGTGGGGTAGGCTAAAGTAAATGCTTAAATGATTTGTCGAGCTTGTGTTCCGACATGTTATTGTTAACATTTGTGTAGAGCAGCATGAATGCACATTGTTTTCTACACGGAGACTGAAGGCAGTTATCAGACTCTCATCTCAATGAATTAAATCAACATCACTTGGAATTAGTTCAGTTACATGAAGCTGTCAGGGCTGTCTTAAGAAAAGATCCATTGCACTCTGTGGTCCAGGGGAAGTCTGTGACACCCTATCAACTCACAAGAAACAAGATTTCACTTTGTACCACAGGATGCTCATCACTACTCATTTTCAGAGTGTATTTCAGATCCATTTTCAGCTGCTTTATTTATATCTTAGAAACACAAATGGAAAACAGGAC
This sequence comes from Corvus moneduloides, assembly GCF_009650955.1. Lineage (NCBI taxonomy): Eukaryota > Metazoa > Chordata > Aves > Passeriformes > Corvidae > Corvus > Corvus moneduloides. The sequence goes on from NC_045482.1 coordinate 9,537,578, forward strand.
TAAGTAGCCAGATTTCAGAAGGCATTTGCTTTTACCTTAGAACAAAGCTGTTGATAAGACAAAATGAAAATCAACACCTGAGCACTATTTTTATTTTTCCTGTCTGATAGGTTTGCATGATATATAATACAGTGGTACCTCATTATATACTGAGGGATCTGAAACCTAAAGGTAGAGTATGGAGTTAAACTGGTATTTAAGGTGGCATTTCAGGGAGTTTAGTATTTTTTCTCCCCCTTTTTCTGTCTTAAAAAAGTTTTCCCATTAAATAGAGCCTAAGAAGCTAAAAAAATTTTGGAAAAAGAAGAAAATTTAGAGATGTGCAGTAAATATACTCAGCTGCATGGACCAGTGCTTAACTTAGAAAATCTTCTGATATTAGTAGAGTGAGAATTTAATAAAATAGTACTTATCTCCTAAGAAGCCTGTAGAAACATTAATCAGGCTGTGTGAAGGATATTCCCACTTGTCTGGTTCTCAGTTTCCATGTTTTCCCTGTGAAAAGGGAATGACTGGAAGAACAGGAGATTGCTATTTCTGTGTGGAGCAGTTCAGCAGAATGGGGTCCTGCCAAAGGCTTCAGGCTGGGGCAGGAAATGAGGGAGTCACAGGAGGACACTGTGTCCTCAGGCAGGCAAGTGTCCTCTGATTACAAAGAGAGATGCCCTACTTTGTTTGTTAATAAAACCAGGCTATTGAGTCAATGACTTAAGACTGCTCTGGGCAGTTCACTTTTAGATGGAGATCTAGGCAGATCCACCTTGACTGTCTGATTGATTTAGCTTCTGCAACAACTGAGGTACATGCTGAAGTAGGGCTGATTTTCCACACCAGAAAATAAACTATGTTTGTACAGGATTATTGCTTAAATTCAGGGAATCTGCTGCAGTTTATTTAAAATACAGGGCAGAATTTTGGCACATATTCAGTTGTTTCACTGCTCTTTGTTATTAATGGAAAGCTGTCTATACAGAGCTAAATATTTATATTCAAAAGGAACATGTATGCTTGTTCATTATTGTAAAAAAATAATTGTCACTTTCTTTAAAACGTCCCCCCACCTTTTTTTTCCTCCTTTTCTTTTCTGTTCTCTCTCCACTTCTCCCAGCCAGGATCCTATTGAAACTGTTTACAACACTGACACCAGAACACTGATCTGATGGAGAGCTCTGAAGTACTTTGGTACACATTTCTCCAGTGGGGAAAAAGCAGTATCCAACATATTGTGCTTACTTAACCTCCCTTTGAGCAGCTGTCCCTCAATGGAAAGCCATCAGATTTCTGTTCTTTTTCTTCAATGAGATGTTAGTGGCCATCACAGCATTTCTATCTCCCACAATGACTATCTGATAGTAGAAATGTAACACATTTAGCACCATCAATTTCAAACACAATACACAGGAGTAATAGATGTTAAAAATTGCCTTGTCCACACAGTATATTGTCAAAAAACAGATTTCTTAGAGCAAACTCTGGGTTTAAAGGAAAGGTGACATTGTTAACGAATGTCGTCAGTGATAAAGTGATCGATGTCTGGCCATTGCTCTCCATGGGCCTTCCTGAACAGAGAGGCTGTATGAAAGAAAAGGATATTTGTCAAGGAAAACTGGATGGAAAACTAAGGTTTTATGACATTTATTGTCCTTTCCTCAGCTCCTGTCTGCTACAGTAGCATATCTAAATATTTGTATAACTTCTTATTTAGTTTAATTTTGAAGCTGATAGTGATGAAAGGTATAAGCACAACTCGGAAAACGCCTTCTCAAATTCATTTCACCTATATTGCCCTATCTCTGTCAGTGAAATGAGAAAAATTAAACTACATATTTAGGAGGGCTGTATTACCTTAGGCATCAGCATATAGAAAAACAAAATAGAGGGGAAGAAAAATCAGTTCCCCCCAAATTAATTTCTGGAATGAAACAAAGTTTTCATGCAAAAAGACATTTTCCAGAAAGCAGTGTTTACCATGGAGTAGTTTAAAGAAATGATTAGCTTAATGCACACCTTATATCAAATCCTGGTTGCCAGATAACTGATAATAATAAAATAGGGAAATTAAAAAGTGCTTCATTCTGTGCACTTTTATGCAAATATTTGCCTTCCTGCATAGAGCTTTTAGGACAGAACATGACAAAAACCACCATCCATCACTCAAAGAAACCCAGATGCCCCTCCTTGAGTCATCCTTCCTGTAGTAGGGCTGGGACTCACATGTACTTTTGTCTGGCTACTTTTGACCAAGGTCCCTTTTAAAAAAGAGAAACCAAAAAAACCTGAATCATTTTCTTGGGTCGTACAAGCTCTCAGAGATCTGCAGAATATATTGCTAAAGACAATAGTTCAATACTGTTTTTCCCTGTACTGTGAGTACATTAAAATTACAGAAGAAATGTTATTTGCAGAAATATGCAAACTAGTAACAGTTCATCTGTAATATTCACTGATAAGCAGTACTGGAAAATACCCATTTATTTGCTACATGTAATCATCTTGATATCATTGGCTCTTCCAATTCACAAGCCAAAATGCTTAAAATTCCAACTGACAGGTCTTTGTCATTATTATTCACTATGTTTTGTTAAAGCCATTTAATCATGTGCAGGCCCTACAAAGGATTTCTTCCTCTTTCTCTTTTAAACAAGCATGCTTTTGAAGGTAAGCTTGCATAGCAAATAACTTATCCGATAGAAATAATTACAGACAGCAACTGGGAAAAAAATCTAGTCTGCTGGGAATTGTTCTTTGCTTTCACTGTCCTGCAGCACCATTTTACCAGAAAGTGCTCTGAATAATTTAGGGGCTGCTAATATGATTGCAGTGTCTTCCCATGTTCACCACAACTGCTTGAGGTCAGTGTCCTATCTGGTTATATTTGATGCTCCAGGAAAAAGAGGAAGCTCTAAAACTGAAGGCAGCCTATCAACTAGAAAGATCACTCCAGCTGGATTCTATAGGTCACTTAAGGTGGACAGTAGAAAGAGGCAAATATTCAGGTGATATTCAGAAACATGATGGATTAAGAGGTTTATTTCAGTAAAAACTCAAAATGAGAAAACATTATTATATTCCTCCTACACATGTTTCACGTTAGTGGACGATGAGTTGTTGCTTAAGACAGTAAACGTAAGGTATTGGGGCACTGAGTTAGAAAGCCATCTTTTCCTCACTAACAGATTAGCACTGTGCAGCCAGCGATAGCTGAAGTAGGGCCTTCCAGCTCTTTTCTTCCCTCAAAGAAGGAGTTTAAATTGAAAAATCACACCACCTGTGTCTTGTGTCTGTCCTTTAATGAGGGCTCTAATTATCACCAGGTGAGTGCAATCACTGCTAACACTGGCCTGGGTTATTTCAAAGGATCCTGGTCACACAGTAGTTTTTTGGAGTCTGTGCTGCTGAACTGCATCTGTGGTGGATGTCTGGGGTGGAATTCTGGTTGTGAGGGCCTATTTAAAAAGGGGCAAAAAGCCTTGAGCTCTAGTGTGAGGGGGGAAGTTGAAAAAGTAAAATAATAATAAAAAAAAGTAGTGTGATCACTAAGGCTTGAGAAAAAGCAGGTGCTGTAGTAGAGGTTTCCTCACTTTTCTCTCTTTCCTCACAGGCTGTGGAGGGCTCTGTGACACAGCAGGTAGGTGCTCCCTGAGGGAGCTGTATCCTGTGGAGAGGAGCCCACATAGGCACTGGTTTATCCTGAGGGAGCTGTGTCCCATGGAGAGGAGTCCACCCTGGAGCAGGAGAGAGGTACTGCTGGGTTCTCACCCTCATCCCAATGCTGCTGTATCACTTGGGGAGGGAGAGGAGATGGAAACGAGGGAGTGGAATTGAGCTTGGAAGGACAGGAATGGGGGGAAGTGGTTTATATCTTCTCTTTCTGTTTTTGCTGTCCAACTCTATTTTAATTGTTGATAAGTGAAACTAATTTTCTTTAAATTGACTGTGTTTAGCTCTGATGGTAGCTAATAGCTAATCTCCCTGTCATTATTTATTTTCATGAGTTTTTTTTAATCCTTTTTTTTTTTTTTTTTTGAGAGGGAGGAATGAGAGATTGGTTGGAGGGGGGTCTGGCAGCCAGCCAAGATCAACCCACCACAGACAGAAATTAGTCAATTCAAAATCGTGCACTTCAGAGACATCTTTGCATCATTAGGGTCTCGTTTATGGTCCAGACTGAAAAATCAGAGGGGCCTATTTTTGCTATTCCTGATTTTCTGTAGATAAGAATCAATGGATTTAATGCCACTTAGTCACAAGTGAGAATGTTGGAGGAAGTTTCTCAAAGTGAGTACCCTCTAACCTTCAGGATGTTTGTAGAATAATTTTGGTTGCTTGGATCAATTATGGCTGAATAAAAAGCATGGGGTAAAACTTGTCCCTGCTGTGGTGTGTGCTTCTGCATTCACCTGCATGCTGGGAAAAGACTGAGAGTCCTCATGAAGAGTGAGATCAAAGTAAATGAGTGTGATAACTTCTCCCTTAGGTGTTGCAGACTGTATGTAAAGCTCTTCCTGCATCAATTAATCAAGTAATTCTGTGCAACTAATAAATCTGAAAAAAAGCTGTCTGTTGTAAATGTGCAGAAACCAACCAAACAAAAATTAAAACATGCAACTGAATCATTCCCTCAACTGAAAGATGTGCTGAAGGGAGTTAGAGCTGCAAATATAGTTAGACACTGTCTGGAAGTGAATGATTGCTATTTTATGTGACATCATGCTTTCAGACCTAGTAACTGGTCCTGAGTCCTGGATGTTGGTACCTTGGAGCTGCACAAGAGTGAAATGCAAGTCTCCCCTGTCTTACTAGACTTATCCCTACAGGATGATATGTGTAATGTTGGATATGTGGAGAAAAAAATCTTCCTTTAATAGTGATGAGGTTTTTTTATAAGGACTTCTCTTACTACAAATTACTTAAGGGTTGGTTTTTTATTGGATAGAATGATCCAGAATGTTGTAGCAGGGACTTAAAGTCATCCAAAACATCAAAATATCTTCAAACATTAAGTAGCAATGCTTCCAACACACTCTTCCAGATAAATTAATCCACCCTGTGCCTAATCTTCACAGGTTTTTGCCTTTGGGGTTTTTTTCCATGACATCTATATACTGAAAAATGAGTTTTGAGCTGTGAATCCAAAGCCCTAGAAGGAGAGGAGCAGGAGATGGGTATGATCTTAAAAGCAAAACCTGAACCTAACAAAGACATTGTAGTGCACAATTTAATACTGCCATCAAATGGCCAAATATATTTCTTGTGCTGCAATGGCATCTCAGCTGATTGTCTGTTATAAGCACTTCTTACTCTAAACAGCCCATTTGAGTCACACAAAGCAAAACAACAATGGCTTTCTGTTTTGATGGAAATATAGGTCTGATTCCACAGCCAGCTTTTGTAGGAGGGATCAAGTCTTAGGAGGTGCCTTGCTGGTGCCTACAGGGCAGAAGGAGTTTTACAGTGGGCTGTAAACACTGGGTGAGTGAGAGCCATTAGTGACAGATATCACAGGCCAAGTAAAACCTACTTGATGAGCGTGATCAAGTTGCTGGTTAATAGCATACACTAGTAAAGTGATTTCAATAAACTAATGCATTAGAAGTATTTTTTTTTTTGTCTTTATACCTGCTGCTGTTAGCCATGTGCAATTAACATAACTCCTTCAATTTATGCAGGTCCATATATTTCTTTTATTGCATACAATGAGCCTTAACAACCCCTCAATATTGTTGTTAATTTGAATTCCCTGTAAGAAGCAGGC